>NW_015506332.1:31666-64153 GCF_001515645.1 Sinocyclocheilus grahami | reverse complement strand
ACCCCCCCCTCCCCCCCCCCCCCCCACACACACGCGCGCGCACGCACAATATATTTTCAGTATACCCACATATTAGATAGCAAAATACAATAATTTTCCCCTCACTAATATAATGTATTGCACAACTTTAAGATGATATAAAATATTGTAACTTATCAAATGAAATCATAAAAATGCAGAAGTGAAAAACCTAATCATCTTTACTACCTCTTGAACTCAAAATAAAACAAGCTTCATACAGTATGATACTTTCATTCTAGTTCAGCCGTCTAGATATGAAGAGGCTTACCGCTTTATACAACATAAGTGTCACATTATGTAGACAGCAACAGATGCCACAACTTCCTAATGATATTTAGTCTGCAGGCCGCATTCAATACAATCTTGAGATTTTTGTATTTGGGCCATTTTAACTTAATATAGCATGGCAAGCCTTATGTTAGAATGCTCCATCACTATAGCTTATGCCTCTCCATTTCAAATCGCATTAGATATGTTAGAGTGTTTGCTTTGATAGCGGAGTGTTGCAAAGTGTTCAGTAGCAAAGCATTTTATTGCCAAGTGTGTAATTATTGTACGTGCTGATGTCTTGATACAAAACATCAGATGACACTACAGATAGTTTATGATTTGGTGTCCCATCAGTTGTTTTAAGCATTAGATGCACAAATCCCATGCTTTTGAAAGATGTATTTTATGCTCACCAAGGCTGCATTTCTTGATCAAAAACAGTGATTTTGTGAAATATTATTAAATTATAAAATTCAGTGTCCCTTGATCCTTATAAAACCATTCTAATACGCCAATTTGGTGCTCAAGATTTGATGCTCTTATTTATTCTTCTTATTATAATTCGTATTATAGAACAGCATTTATTTGAAAATTGTCTTTAGTCACTTTTGATTAATGCAGTGAATTATTGCTGAGTAAAACATTAATTTCTATTAAAAAAATCTTACTGACCTTAAACTTTTGAAAGGTAGTGTACATTTTTTTAATAGCACGTCCTTATTAATAACAAGTCCTATTTGTACTCTATTTATGGAAAATGTCAGTCAGACAATACAGAATAAGTGAAGTGTAAAATACAAACTTATAAAGTATAAATCTGGGTCGATACACCATTTTACTTTTTTAGACATTAATACAATCTAGTAAATTGTTTTCCATACAGTCTTTATTAGTTGCCAATAGACCTGCATTTCATATTTGATGTTATGTGGCACAAAAAGATATACTTATTTTTAACATAGACTGTATCTGTTCATCATTGCTCCCTTTTAAAACCTATCTGTTGATTTTAGTGTACATGACTACCTCACGCTGTATGCCTCTGGATGTTCTTCAGCTTTCCTTCAGAATTAAACTGAATTAAAGCCACAGTACTCTGATATATTTGTGTCACTGGTAGTGAAGTGCTGCACCTCACAACACGTTTCACAGATGTTCCCTGTTAAGAACTGTCCTGAAGGATGACAGCTTGCTGTACTTTAAACAAGTGCTCTAGACTAAGCTTCTCATAAGAGGCTCAACTCGGAGAAGCTCTGAGATTTTCACACAAACCTTCAACTTTCACACTCACCCATTAGATCTGACAGGATACACTGGATTATTGCTGCTATACTGACTTGTGTGCGTGCTGCATCCTAACATTACATGTTTTTAATCACAGTGCACTTATACACACTCGAGAAAACAAGGAAATGAGCAAAAGCATGGAAACGCATAGCGTTTGAACACAATAATGAGCCTGTTTTTCTCTTGCATATCTACATCACTCTTTGATGTATACACAGAATTTCTCCATTTAATAAAGAAGCATGACATTGGAAAGAGCTCTGCAATGCCCCAGAATAGACACATCACTTCAGAGTAAAATAAATGGTGGAAAGCAGAAGAAAATCTGTATTCAACAAGTATTTATCACAAGTTTTTATGTTTATCTTATGTTTTGTTGTTGCTGTATTTTTTTAAGTAATTATTTGTGAAATTTACTAGCAATTTCTGAATAAAAATTGTTTCTACACACACACACACACACACACACAAATTATTCTTTAGCGGTTCTTTGGGGTGGTTGAGGTGTTTTATAGCACCGCTATGGTATAAAGAACCTGTTAAGCCCAGAATGGTTCTTCAGTGGCTCTTTGGGGTGGTCAAGGTGCTATATAGCATCACTGCCATACAAAGAACCCCCTAAGCCCCTGTATAGTTCTTTAAAGATGCTCTAACTCTCTCTTAGTCTAGTTGGGGAAAGGATTGAAAAATGACATTAAAATACAGAGTATTTCCTGAAGATAACGTGATCCTCAATGTTTTTGCTCCCAAGGCCCCCATAAGGAAGTATTCCAGCTTTAGCGGTTCTTTGGGGTGGTTGAGGTGTTTTATAGCACCGCTATGGTATAAATAACCTGTTAAGCTCAGAATGGTTCTTCAGTGGCTCTTTGGGGTGGTCAAGGTGCTATATAGCATCACTGCCATACAAAGAACCCCCTAAGCCCCTGTATAGTTCTTTAAAGATGCTCTAACTCTCTCTTAGTCTAGTTGGGGAAAGGATTGAAAAATGACATTAAAATACAGAGTATTTCCTGAAGATAACGTGATCCTCAATGTTTTTGCTCCCAAGGCCCCCATAAGGAAGTATTCCAGGGCCCCCACACAAGACTTTTTGACCTAAGAAAAACATAAAAGTAATTCAAAACAGCTTTTGCCATAGTAGTAAATTCCCATTCATAGCAAACCTATGAGAGTGGAGTAACATATCTCAAATCTAAGGAGGATAATGGGGTTCCTCTTATGGTTCTACATAGCACTATTTGACAAAGGTTCTGTATAGCACTTAAAGTGGTTCCCCTATGATTACGAGCCAATTAACCACTTTTTTTAGTGCTATTTAGCACCAGTTTTTAGAGTGTACAACAAATTTATTTTAGTGTACTCTAATAATCATTGTTTTATTTACAATTTCAAAAAATATTTTTCTACAGTGAGAGTCATCATTTCAGCCCTACTACAAGAATAGCTGACAAATTTCACACCGGAAAATAATTTGTTGTAGGACTTGCTTATAAACAATTTTCACTCAGATATTGCTAGATTTCACAACTAATTACAAAGAAACAGCAAGTAAAACATTGAATTAAAGATGAAATTCGGAAAGCAGAAAGACTGAAATAGTATTTTCTTGTAAAACCTGTTCTAATAATCTTTGTTTTATTTACAACTTCAAAAAATATTTTTTACAGTGCACTAAACCCCCAAAAATACAATCATGAAAAAAAGCTACATTTAGAGGGCAAGGCTCAACTTTGGGCACAATAAAACTTATATTGTTAAAAACCCATGTGTGTTACTAAGGCACTCAGAGCCCCAACTCTTTAGACTCCGTGACCTTTAATGTGAAACCAGATCCAAACACATCAAATCAGACAGAATATATAGCCAGTCTGATGCCAGGACGTTTCAATAAAGTCCAAAAAAGCAAGATAATGCCTGAAATTTGCAGTAATTACACAAGCATTTGCTGTACAACAGTGGGATGCACCGACATGCTGGAGTCTGCGTTTGTGCTCATACTCAGGAATGAGAAGTGTGGGCATGTTTTTGAGGATGAATGTGAAAGGCCAGAAACCCTCCCTGTATTGTACCTTTCTGCCTGAACGCTACTGATCAATACAGAGGATGTTGACTAGAGGAAAAGGTGCTTGTGTGTAAATCTGTATGTGCGCGCACACCTCTCCAAGCAATGTGTTTTACAGTTGTTACACTTAGGGGAAGAACAAGAGAACATTTTCATTCCATATCCATAGACTGAGGCAGCGTGAATCGCGAGAGGGAGGCGGAACTGTATACGATGGTTGTTAATTGTGTGTTTGTGTGCCGATATGTTGCAGGATAAACATGGTATGAGGGTTTGATTCAAAGGTCACCATTGCCAGCACTCCCAGCTTTAAGCTGCAGGCATTTGTATGAGCACTGCCACATCTGTCACAAATAATATCCTACTTGGGTAGGGTAAAAAAAAAACATTTAAAAAACAAAGACAGCTGCAAAATGGCAACACTAAAAAAACATACATTGTTCATTTTGAGACACTGAACAGCAGCGTGAGTACATTAACATTGTTAATGTTGGCTCATTGTACTGCAAAAATGTCCACTGACTCACATCAAAGAGCAATGTCATTACCGCTACATCTGTGACTAATATGCAGTAAATGAGCACTGTACCCTATAGCTTTGATATATCATTTTTTTTTATTTGACGGTCATTTTTGTAAAGCCTTTGACCAAAATTACTAGCTATGATCATTTAGGAAGTGCACAAGAAAAAGGCTCACTCAAAACCTGTTTGTTTGCTACTTAAAAAAAAAAACACCTAGTAATTGTGTTTGCGTGCACATCTTGCATTGCATCTTACACTGTTTATGCATAATAAGCAGGCAAACATCAAGGCAAGGCAGTTTTTATGTGCCTCATAAAAAAAATCATTTTATTTGATGTAACCTGTTAAACATCTAAATAAACTGATTTACTGGAGTAAAAAAAAAGTAGAGACTCTTAAAAACACCTTAAGCACTTGACTGATACTCCTATATATTAGACAATTATACAAATTACACATTTTAAATTATATAAATTAAGGACATGTTAAATTGATCAAAAATGACAGTAAATACATTTATAACTGTTACAGTCATTTATTGTATTCCTCCATCTTTTAAGGACTTGTTTCTGTCCCATTGTTTCTGTACTGGTTTCCTGTGTTTAGTTCCTGTTTTCCCATGTCTCTGTGCTGCCTTTTTTGTTTTTTAGCTACCCTCATTTGACCACATCCTCTTCTTGTTTGTTTCTATGGTTCCTCATTAGTATTTTGTTCCCTTGTTTGTATTTATACCCCTGTGGTTCAGTTCTTGTTGGTCGGTCATTGCTTCACTTTAAGTAGCTGTTGCATGTTTGTTACTGTGCCTGGGTTGCGCTGCCTTGTTTTTGCCCTGTTTAGATTCTCTTATTGTTTTTTGTTAATAAATTGTGCTGCATTTAGAACATCACCTCACCTCACCTCTTCCTTGCCCCGAATCGTGACAGAACGACCGACCCACAAGATGGATCTAGGATTTACAAGAAACAACAGACCACAAAAAGGACTCATTTGGAGCAAGTCAAAAATTGTTCTATGCTCCATTTTCCAAAATAGACGCAATATTGAGGATTATGTAGATGAGTTCCTTGCTTATAGCCACCTCGTGCCCAGTCTTATGGACTGTTGCTGGAGTGGTCTGGACAAGGACATCAGCTAGATGTTGCCAGGGTAGACCCAAGTGGGACCCAGGTGCAGTACATTGACCTTGTTCTGCAGTTTTGTGGATCCTCCTTCACTATGGGAGAGGTGGAGGAGGACCTCATCATGGTCACCACTCCAGAGCCTTGTCCCGTCATGGCTGCCACACCAGAATCCTAAGCCATCATGACCATCATGCCAGAGTCCTCAGTCTTCATGGCCGCCACTCCAGAGTCCTCATCCTTCATGGCCGTCATGCCAGAGTCTATAAAAATGCCTCTGGGCGTTTGAGGCTGATTTCCAATGTGGGGAACCCACCGCTGACATCGGTGGGAGTGGCCAGCATCCCGGTGGCCTCAGCGCTCTCTAGCCTGGTGGTCCTCGTTCTATCAGCTGCACTGCACACTCCGCTCCAGCTCCTCCCAAGCTGGTGGCACCTAATCTAGTTTTGCCCAAGGCAGCAGTGCCTGCTTATGAACTCTCTGAATGCCCTGATATATATATCATATTTTCCACAAAAATATTAAGCAGCACATTCAACACTGAAAATAAGAAGAAATGGAAATTAGCATATAAAATTATTGTGATGCTGAAGACAGCATTAATGGCTGCTAAATGCAGCTTAGCCATCACAGGAATAAATTACATTGTAAAATACGATAAAATAGATTTAAAATTTCAAAAGATTACTGTTTTATTCTTTATTTGAATTATATACAGTGGGTACGGAAAGTATTCAGACCCCCTTAAATTTTTCACTCTTTGTTATATTGCAGCCATTTGCTAAAATCATTTAAGTAATTTTTTTTCCTCATTAATGTACACACAGCACCCCATATTGACAGAAAAACACAGAATTGTTGACATTTTTGCAGATTTATTAAAAAAGAAAAACTGAAATATCACATGGTCCTAAGTATTCAGACCCTTTGCTCAGTATTTAGTAGAAGCACCCTTTTGATCTAATACAGCCATGAGTCTTTTTGGGAAAGATGCAACAAGTTTTTCACACCTGGATTTGGGGATCCTCTGCCATTCCTCCTTGCAGATCCTCTCCAGTTCTGTCAGGTTGGATGGTAAACGTTGGTGGACAGCCATTTTTAGGTCTCTCCAGAGATGCTCAATTGGGTTTAAGTCAGGGCTCTGGCTGGGCCATTCAAGAACAGTCACAGAGTTGTTCTGAAGCCACTCCTTCGTTATTTTAGCTGTGTGCTTAGGGTCATTGTCTTGTTGGAAGGTAAACCTTCAGCCCAGTCTGAGGTCCTGAGCACTCTGGAGAAGGTTTTCATCCAGGATATCCCTGTACTTGGCCGCATTCATCTTTCCCTCAATTGCAACCAGTCGTCCTGTCCCTGCAGCTGAAAAACACCCCCACAGCATGATGCTGCCACCACCATGCTTCACTGTTGGGACTGTATTGGACAAGTGATGAGCAGTGCCTGGATGGAAATTAGCATATAAAATTATTGTGATGCTGAAGACAGCATTAATGGCTGCTAAATGCAGCTTAGCCATCACAGGAATAAATTACATTGTAAAATACAATAAAATAGATTTAAAATTTCAAAAGATTACTGTTTTATTCTTTATTTGAATTATATAAATGCACCCCTGGTGCATCCAATGGTTAATCGATCTGACTAGTTTCAAGATGATTCAATCAAATTAAAAAATATTTTTGACTTGAACAAAACCAGTTAATTTAAATGCTTGGATACACTTGACAAAACTGAAAGATAATAATTAAAATTGAAGAAAACATATCAAACCTGTCAGTTCACTAAGCATGTCAGATTTTTGTATTTTCACAGAAGAACAGATTTTTATAAAGCAATCAGACGTCATCACAACAGGCTTAATGTCTTTCCTCGGCAAGCCTCACTCCACTATGGTACGTACAGTAGAGCAAGCAAAAAGAGTAGCATTACAGAACAGTACTTTATTCAGAGAAGAACACTGCTTTAAATGAATCTCTCCACCACAACACTCCATTCAAAGCTTTACATTATTTTCCATGTCCCTCAAACAGGCCTTTCAGGCTGAATAAGTACACACAGGTGGAGTGGCTGGATGAACTTGTCACCCATGTCTACTAGGTTAGATGAAGAGAGACCGGAAAGTGACGAGAGGTATTTGTTTTGTTAAAACAAAATGGAAAGTGTCATAATCACAATGCAATCACACTGCTGAAAAATAGGCACAATGTTCGCTTTAAGCAAAAGAAAAAAGTGTTATGAGAGACGCTAAATACCAAGTACAAATTTGTATGTTCAGAATAACATGCTCACAGATTGGCGTTGAAAAAAACAAAACAAAAAACATTTAAAAACATTTATAATAGAGGATGTGTATTCGGGCTATTGTATATGTCAATCTGTGCTGTTATTTTTTAACAAACTAAAACTATTAATATAATTTTCATTCATTGAAATAAAGTTAAAAATATAATAATTATAACATATACATATATTATGCATTATATATTATAACTTATTAATAAAGCTATAACTGAAAAATACAATGAAACTAAATGGAAATATAAAAAATTACTGAAACTTGTACTGAAAAATGTAAAAATTTAATCACACAGTACATTCAATAGTAGTACATTAAACTAAAATATTGTAACTATTGTATCCCACAATACAGATGCTGAGGAAGCGATGATAAATGTCTGTCAATAAATAACCGTCATCCATCCATCCATCCATCCATCCAATCATTTAACTAGATTTTAATTGAATATTAATATTTGCTATGGTCTACCATGTACCAAGAATGTTACCCTCTATATTTATGTCTCAACTTTAATATTCAGTTTAATATCTTTTTGACTCAATATTTCATCACACTGTCAAACATATAGAAATGTATTTTATTAAAACTGTGAAAAATAATTTTCATTTTAACTTTTTTCTTGCATTTACATATTATCTAAATCAAACAGAAGGCAGAATGCAGTGCATACAGTGCAGTAGGCAGTAAACATTCTGAACACAGCTTATATCCGTCAAGCTGGAAACTTGGAACCTGGAAACAAAATATACCAGATTGTGAAGCAGTAGGGTGCATTTTAGCTTTATGTTTAATACTAACATGCAGTATGCAGACACAGCATTCATAATTGCACAGCTTTGCATGGTAATCCACTTTTTTGTCATTTATTTGTTTTATCTCCTTTCTCTCACTAATCTTGGTTGCAATATAAGAAAAGTATGACCTTTCCTCTACAGCTTAAATGCTATTACCTTAATGCCCTCGTAATGCCTCATTTAATTAGTTTGCTGATTGCCATGCTTCAGTAAAATATCTCTCCCATGAAATCTTTCTCTCACACTTTAAGAACAAAGTTATTGGGCTTATACTTCTCACCTCTGGGAGATGGATAAAAAGGAATCAGAACACGGCTGTACACAGACTCTCTTTAATCACAGAGCTTCAGTCTGTACTTCTTTAAAGGGATAGTTCAAGCTAAAATGACTGTTCTTTCATCATCTGCTCACCCTCGTGTCGCTTTTGTGAAGTACAAACTGAAATTTGTCATTATTCACTGATGGTCCCCAGCTCTCAAATGTCATTTATGCTTCAATATGTTCAAATCTAGTGTGTTCATCTTAGATGCAATAAATGATCTCATCTCCTTCTTTTGTGGTGTGTGCATTTTGTTTCCGGCTGTATGCAAACAAATTGTGTATATGATGAATGCAGCAGGAGAACTAGAACAGGCACTTTTCTGATTTTGGTAGAGGTCGATGACAAATAAGAGTGTCCATGTTAAAGAAAAGGGGGGGAAATTATTTAAAAAAATAACTAGATTAAAATAAATAAATAAATTTTGAAATAGAAATTTAATGAAAAATTTAATTTGGTGAAACCGTCAAGCCAACCAACCAACATAATAATAAAAACATATTTTATCAATAATATAATAATTAATAACATGTGTACACATCTTTATTATTTAAATGAAGGTTTAATGTTAACCTGAATACCCCTCTTCTATTATGGGCATGTTTTAATAATAATAATAATAATAATAACAACAACAAAAACATGCCCATAAAAGTAGAAGTGTATTCAGGTTATTGACACAGTGCTTATTGTTTAACTAAAACTAAAGCTAAAACTACAAAAAAAAAAGTTTTCGATAATATTGCCTCGGAAACTAAATTAAATGAAAATATGTTTATGCTGCAGTACTAAAATTACTCAAATTAAACCTGAAATAAAAATAAATTAAAGCTAAATAAAAGTATTAAAAAATAATAATAAAAATGACAAAAGCATATAAAATTACTACAAAAGGAGAAACAATATATATAAAAAATATGAAAATATAAGCCAAAATACTAAATATTAATGAATACAATAACAGTATTTAAAAGTACTAAAGTAACACTCATATGAACAGTAATGTTATGCATTTTTGAATAAATGAGTTAATCCATACAAAATATATGAGCGTCATGTCACTGACCCAAAGCAGAGCCTGAGCATTTGTTCCATGGAAAAAGACACTTCTCTCCATGGAAGCAACACAGTCATTTGGGTTTGGAACGACATGAGTGTGAGTAAATGACAGAATGCTAATTGTTGGTGAATTTCAACACCACCCCTCTGCATGACCAAAAATCTCAACGTTGGTGGGCCAGTCTAACACTCGGCCTTTAAGATGAATGTGTAGTACAATCTGACCCTGAGCACCTTTACTTCCATAGGGCACTGGGCAGCTAATTACTGTCCATCTCCAAGCTGGTGCAGAAATAAATTATGCATTAGAGTAGGCAAAGCTTTTTCAGTGATACTTATCCATTATTAATGCTGAAGCCATTACACATTTTGTCCTCTGCTCACATTGGGTTGCAACAGCACAGGCAATATTTTAATCTGCCACGTCTGCTCTTTGACAGAGAGTGATGTAGAGGGACAGGGACGTGTAAGGGGTGGCTATGCATCGAATCCAGTGATGGAAATACACGCCATTCATTATTATAGTGGAGCCCGTAATAGATCAAAGCACCAGAAACCTGCCGCCACCAAACGCGAGCACACGTCTGGCATCTAAAACCAGCCCAAGTGAAACATCAGCCGCCTCTTTCTTCATCAAATCCCTCGAAACATTTTTCTCAAAGCTCCACTGGCACACTGTTGAACCTGCTCTGCATAATCTCCGCTAAGCTTTCACCTTTGCCATTTACTCCGCAGTCCGAGTACAACATGTGGTCATACAGAGGGCAACGTGATTGGCTACGTTTGTTCGTGTCTCTCAGTGTAATCTTCCTCTAATACACTCATCCACATTCATGTCCTTCGTTTCTGGATTGTGCGGTTTCTCATTTTGGTTCCCTGCTTTCTCTGAAACTTGTCAACATATTGTGTACAACATACAATTTCCAATTTGAGATGAAAATGTAGGCCACAACTTGAGAGCTGTATAATCTCAAAGCCTGGCAGCCTGTTAGTGAATCACGCTCACCTCCTGTTTGTACTGATTTGAAAAGAATAAATAGGGTGGAAAAGAACATCAGAATGCAATAACACAGCAGCACTGGACACAGGTGAGTCACCAGCTTTCATGTACATGTCTGTCTGATGAGATTGTAAGGTACGTCTAAACGCAGTCTTTGGCTCTTTCAGCTCATTCGGACTCAGTGCATCACGTTCACCATGAATGCGTTCAGTATTACACATTAAGAGGCTTTTATTCCTGTGGCTCCAGAAGAGAGACTGCAGGCGCCGCTTGTAGCTCGTCTGACAGTGGCTGAGGGTTAGTGTGCTTGTAATGATCTAAGCGTTAATGTGTGAAATTTAATTACATAGTCATTGGGACATTCATCCCAAAGTGCATAGCGCTCGGCGTACACTGTTGGAGTAAAAAAAAAGAAGATGAGTTGCTTACAAGGCTATCTAAAGTCAGTCTGCCAGACTGTCATATTAGCGGTTGTGCAATGAATTAGAATATCAAAACAGCACAAAAATGCCTTGTACGGCTAATTGCGTGTTTATACAAGTTGCTAGCAAATAAACAAACAAGAAAACAGAACGCTTCCCCTCATTATAAAGAAAATAATTGGCATGGTGTCATTTGCAGTCAACCATTTTAAAACCCCATAAAGGTCACATGAGTTCAGTCACCCAGAATAAGCCACACTTTTCAGACAGATGAAGTGAATTGTGATGTAATGTATCTGTCAATTTGAGATTAGCGGCATTTGGTGATAACTAGACATTTCTGTCGAGTGCCACTAACAAGCTATTTAGGGTGAAAAACTGTTCATTAGAATTTCTAAATACTGCTGTTTATCAAGGTTTGAATCATTTATGTCAACCTAATTTAGATTATTAAAGTTGAATGAAGTGATGCAGTGATTTTTGTAGGCCAACCTACCTGGGAAAAAAAAAAAAGTTGGCTGTAAACAAACTACACCAAGGTCACATGATCTCAGCGTCACCGCCAATAAACTTCTGACAACTCTTTAAAATCTAAAAATTGGAAAGTTTGAGTTAAAATACTTCCCAGGTGCATAAATAAAATGGCAACAAGGCTGTATAAGTGGACAAGTGAGGAGAGTTTGGCGTGATGACGTTTAATATCCTCAACAACTTCTGCAGTCCCATTAAACGCTTGTTAGGCTTTTTCAAGACATGTAAAAGCTTTTTTTTTTATATCACAAATGGGGTATTACTGATGTATTTTATGTCATGGAATAAAATGTGAAAATATGCTGAGCTTGTGTTAATCGCATATGTTACTTAAGCCATTTAACCAAAAACCCATTCAAACCCATTGAATTCAGGACGATGAAACCAAAAGGGCAAAAAGTCAGGTCCTTGTCCTGCAGTGCTCTATTGCCCCTAAAATAAATTCAATGTAACTAGCTACTTTTTATTAGAAACTTGTAGTGCCTAAATACTTTTCAAGTTAAGCTTGACTGTAGCCTAAGAATTTAAATTTTCAATAGCTTCTAGCTTGACAAGTCACAGTTTAAAAGCATCTTTCCTGACAAATATTTTGAGAGTATAGGTTATCATTCAGACCATCAAAGCAGTGCAGCCTGGGACTGTTCTCATAAACAACAACGTAGAGGTCAGGCTAGGCTAAGCTCACTCTCACCCTTTTCACCAACAACTCAATCCCACAGATTCAATGGGCTTTTACTCCACTTCTCAATGCAGTTACCATGACATAAACTGAGCTGAAATGAATACTTACAAACCCTTTAATCATATATTAAAGGCAGGGAGGCAGAAATAAAGATAAACATTTTTGTTGGATATAAGGGATTGATAAAGATGCAATTGCAAAAATATATCTATATCCAATATGCATCATTACCACCAAATATTAGAGTAATTATTGACAAATAGCCCCGTCAGGGCAAGCGTGAATTTTCTCTCACATGTTCAGCCATGTGCTTCTCGTCCATGCTTGTTTACATCAGAGTGCGCAGGCGTCTTTCACCAGCGGTGTTGTGCATTTTGACCATTTGATGGAAAAGGTATTCTTAAAATGCATTCAAAATTCGGAATAATTTGTAATATATATTTATTCACGGTATTTAGAAGTGCCCACGATAACAATATCGTGCATATTAATTACCGTGATATATCGCATTCTAATAGACTAAACAATTCTGGTAAAGCTGGTTCACCAAGGAAGCAGAGGTAGTTAGAGGAATAATTCATCTAAAAAAATTTAATTCTGTAATAATTTACTCGCCCTCAATTTGTTCCAAAACTGTATGGATTTCTTTCTTCTGCTGAACACAAAAGAAGATATTTTGAATAATGTGAACAGTTTCTGGTCCCTGTTTGACTTAAATGTGAAAATCATTAAATAAATTTGAGAGCTATTGTGGGAGGCAAGAATTTCAGTGAATAATTTCTTATATTTTAACCTGTTTTTCATCATGTAAACCTATCACATGGCTTAGTTGAGTTCTTCTTAACTTTCTTTGTGTGGAGAATTAAAAGCCTATATATTTTGCTTTAACTCTTTTTTTGTTCTCTACAGCAAAATAATGTATATGATAATGCTGAAGAATTACTTTCGCAAAAAATGCCTCGTTTCATTTTGCTTAATTTAAATTCACCAAATCAAGTCTCTTTTATCCTCACTGTAAATGTCAAAAAGTTTAGATAACCTTTAAAAAGCCCAACATAAATATAATACATGGTATAAGATGTAGCAGTAAAATCAGAAACATGTCGATCCCATTCTATTTCAGCACCAATGATTATGTCTTTCTCAGCAGCTCAAACTGATAGAGCATTACTGACGGCAAGGTCACAGGTTGATAAAACTGATACCTTGAATGCACTTCAAATCACTTTGGCAAAAGTGTCTGCCAAATGCATAAAAAAATGATTTAAAAAAAAAACCCCTGATAAAATTTGACATTTTCAGGAAAGCAATCATAGCTTGATATCTTCTGAGTCACACTGGAAGGGTCATGCAGCAAATACTTGCATTTTCAGGTGCATTTTCTTCAGCGTATCAGCTATGGCACAGTTAACCAATCAGATTAGCTGTAATTTCTAGTGCACAACAGACCAAGCCCCGCAAACAAATGAGTTTCATCTGTAGCTAATTGGCCTCTCCAGGGAATGAAGAGCAGAGACAGTAAAAGGTGTCTGATAATGAGAACAATTCATGCGCCTGGCCTGAGTTCCCTCGCGTTGCGTCAATTCCGTCTTGTTGCACTGCGGGCTGTGACTTTCGGCTGGCTCTTATTAACTTAATCTTGTTGAACAACTTTTTTGACTAATTAAAATTTCTGCTGTTTTCAAAATTATGAGTCAAGTGAATGAGCATAGTAAAGGTGCTCGCTAGTGCAGGGGTTTTCAAACTGGGGTCCGCGGACCCTTGGGGGTCTGTGACGCAAAGCCAGGGGGTCCGCAAAATAATTTGCTATACCGTATTTTCCGGACTGCAACTTGTGTTTTTTATCTTCTGGAACGTGCTATGATTTATATTCCAAAGTGACTTATATAATGCATTAATGTCAAATAAGCAAAGTGTAAACACTTAAAAGTGGGCACTTCAAGGATTATATAGCTAAATATATTTCTCATGTCTGTTTGACAAGTAGACAGTATCGCAGATTTTTTCTTCATTTTAGGAAGGGGTTCACATAGACCAAGATGGCAAGTGCATTTTGTTTGTTTTCTTTATTTTACAAAAGCACAATGTTTCACTGTCATTTTGAAGGTACACTGATAAAAATAGACCGTTTTGAATGATGTCTTGCTCTTATCTGACGGATATCACATTTTTCCGCTGATATAAGAAATCCAAAGTGTTCACGCTGGCGCCTCCCGCGCACACACAACAAATCAGTTCTAGCATTGCAACTTGACATCACAGCCTCATTATCAGCAAACTAAATGAGACAACTAAACCTACAAAAGGTATTTGGTCACTCAATTTAACTTGTCTGTTGTACAATATGTAGGTTTTGCGGGTCAGCGTGAGCATGCCGTGGTTTTTCCAAACACTTTTTTGCATGTGTGAAGGATGCTGTTAGTTGATATTCAGACATGAGAGAATTACAAAACCTTCTTTACATAAGTAGCCTAATAGTTTAGCAACCAAATGTTAGACTGCATAACGTTTCACTCATGGAAACGATTCATGCCAAATAAGATGTTTGCAAGCCCACTATGTGGTTACTAACGTAACCTTGGTTCCCTGAGATACGGGAACTCGTACTGCGTCTTGCTTAAGGCGCATATGGGAAAAAGCCTTTTTTTTCTCCTGAACTGAAGCCTATTTCATTCACGTAGTGAAACTGTACAGCCATTGGTTCGTGCAGAGCTTTAAAAACGAACCTATGGCGTGGCAGCGGAATTGCACAAGCCTATGGCGACGAAGCCCACCAAAGCCCGCCAGAATGGGCGGGGCATCTGGCTATATAAGCGGGCGCTCGCCACAGGATTCTCAGGTTTACTTCGACTGAAGCGACGACTGAGTCGTGCAGCTACATAGCACGGCCAGCAACGCAGTACTCGTTCCCGTATCTCAGAGAACCAAGGTTACGTTAGTAACCGAGTACTTTCCCTTTTGATACTTCACTCGTACTGCGTCTTGCTTAAGACGCATATGGGAACAGTCCAATCATGTCATGCTAATGTAATGGAACGACTAAGGTATAACTTCCATAAGCAACCAATGCTTATAGAGAAGTCAACAATAACCCAAGGCTAAGGCTTTCTAGGTCACACCCGGCCTGGTTAATCGTTCCAGAGTATACCCGTAACTTCGACACCTAACAAGTGAACAATACCAGAGAACTTGGGCGTGGCACGGCCAAGGGCTCTCTGTCATGTCTGTTTACGCAGCGTGTGCCATTTCAAGCGGAAAGGATTCTGGCCTGCAAGACCGGGACTTCCAGGTTATAAAACCTCGCAAATGTGGACGGCGAGGCCCAGCCGGCCACCTCACAAATATCCGCAATGGACACACCACTGGACCATGCCCACGACGAGGCGATGCCTTTAGTCGAGTGGGCCCATACTCCAGTGGGGCATTGGAGGCCCAAGGAAGAGTATGCTAGCGAGATTGCGTCTACTATCCATCTAGAGAGTCTTTGCTTCATAACCGGAAACCCCTTGGTGCGGTTACCGAAGCTGACAAAGAGTTGTTCCGATCGCCTATAGGGAACGGAACGCTCAATATAGATTCTCAACGCCCTGACGGGGCAGAGCAGAGATAGCTCTCTGTCCTCTTCAGTTGGAGGAAGCGCGGAGAGCGTAATGACCTGTGCTCTGAACGGAGTGGAGAGCACTTTAGGTACGTAACCGTGCCTCAGACTTTAGAGTCGTTAGGCCCGAATTCCAGACAGGCAGGGTTAATTGAGAGCCCTGCATGTCTCCTATTCGCTTTACTGATGCTAGTGCTAGAAGCAGAGCAGTCTTTAGCAATAGCGACCTAATGTTGGCGGCTTGTAGCGGCTCAAAAGCGGGGCCCTTCAGGGCCCTCAGCACAGTGGGCAGGTCCCATGAAGGGACGGTAGGGGGACGAGGCGGATTCAGCCTCCTTGCACCCTTCAGGAAGCGGATGACCGCACTATTTCTGCCCACTGATTGGCCCTCAATAGGGACATGAGAGGCTGCTATAGCCGCCACATAGACTTTGAGCATGGATGGGGAGCGACCCTTATCCAGCAGCTCTTGTAGAAAAGACAGCACCTCTGCTAATTCGGAAGTGAGAGGGTCTTTGCCACGGTTTAAACACCAGGCGCAGAAAAAAGATCACTTTAAGGCATAGAGGCATCTCGTAGACGGAGCTCTAGCCTCTGAAATTGTGTTTAAGACTCGCTCTGGGAGGCACGAAGGCTCCCATTGAGCGGCCAAAGGTGCAGGGCCCATAGGTCGTGCCGAGGATGCCATAATGTCCCGTTCGCTTGAGAGAGGAGATCCCGTCTCAGTGGAACAGGCCAAAGGGCCGCTATCAGTAGCTGAGTCAGCTCTGATAGCCACAGCTGGTTCATCCACAGGGGGGCTACCAGGAGAACCCTGTGTTTTTGTTCCCTCACTCGCCTGATTACCTGTGGGATCAGAGCGATCGGGGGGAATGCATAAAGAGGGAGGTTGGGCCAATCGTAGGCCAATGCGTCCTTGGTCTTTGAGAAATACATTTGGCAGTGAGAGTTGTCTTCTGAGGCAAAGAGGTCTACCTCGGCCTCGCCGAACATCTCCCAGATTTTCTGAACTGTTTGCAGATGGATCATCCACTCTCCTGAGGGGACATTGCTCCTTGATAACATGTCCGCTCCTCGGTTCAATTTGCCCGGTATATGCGCTGTGACTGGGCCAGGACGAGCCAGTCGTCGAGGTATTGACAATACGGACTCCCTTCTGTCTCAGAGGGGAAAGAGCCGCATCCATGCACTTCGTAAAGGTGCGGGGGGCCAGGGACAGCCCGAAGGGAAGGGCCGTATATTGATACGCCACACCCTCGAAGGCGAATCTCAAGAATGGCCTGTGACGAGGGGCTATCTGGATGTGAAAATATGCATCCTTCAGGTCCAGGGAAAAGAACCAATCTCTCAAGCGAATTTGCGCGAGGATCTATTTCAGTGTAATCATCCTGAACGACCTCCTTATGAGGGCGCGATTCAGGTGTCTGAGATCGAGGATGGGCCGGAAGCCACCATCTCTTTTGGATGAATATCCTCACTTTATTATGCCCATAACCCATTCCGACACCCCGGGGATGGCCTGCCAGGCCTCAGCCCGCGTGACGAGGGGCTGAATTAACTCGGGTGACTGGCCGCATGGGGGCAGAACACGTACGAGTGATGGAAGAGGGAGTGTGCCCTGTCAAAGTGCTGCGTGGAGAGTGATGCAAGCGGGGCCTTGCCGGCTTTTAATCACTCACGCCTGATCGATCATACCCGCGAGTTTGCCATTTCTGCCTCCGAGTAACTGGGAGGAGAGAAACACTAGAGCAGGGCTTGCGGCAACCACATGCGACGACCCCAGGCTGGACTCCGCTTTGTCCACGTTTAAAGCCGATCCGGTGATCCACAGCGCGAAGTTGATGTATTTCCTCAGCGACCAGCACGGATCATCTCTAGGCATGACGAAGCGGATATCGTCCTCTTTTGGAAGGCCAAACAAAGTAGTTTCTCTTTCACAACGAAACACAGCATCTCCACGGCATGGCGACGGCGGCAACAATATGTAATGACTTGATTACTTAATTTTAGGGAATTAATTATTATTAATCCATTCAGGTTTTGAAAGGACTCGGATCTGAAAATTTGAGGTCCACCTAATTAAAACTGATTTCAAATTTGTTATTTTACACTTTAACAGCTACTGTTTAAAAGTTTACTGCTTAACGCAATTCACCAGTTCAATACCGATTTCAGCAGATAGGAGCTTTGTTTGTTTACTTGCGTTTTGCTTTGGATGACAGGTGAAAAGCAGAGTTGTTCCTCGTTGCTGACAAAGGTGTCCTGAATGGCTGCTGAGGGAATCCCGGAGCTTTCGGATTGGTCGCTGAGATGACGTTTGGGTGACGTCCTTTTGGGGAGACCCTCGTCGGATGGGTTGCTTGCAGGGTTACGGAAGAGGCTTGAGCAGTCCTGCTTAAAGTCTGAGTTTGCAAGACTTTTCGTTCTGCAGAGTTACGAAGCTTCAACTGAAGTGTTTGAGTTCTGGAGTCTCGCGATGTGGTGTTACGGCAGGGAAACGCTTGTATCGCGCTCACCAAGGCGGAAAGCCAAAGGGTCTTGAGCGAGAGAGAGCGAGTGAGAGCGTAAGACTTTGTGTGCAATTTTAAGCAGGCTGACTTTTGTCCAGCCCACAGGTTGTGGTCCAATCAGATGGTGGCTGCGGTGTTTAGCCATGCCCCATACTGTTCCTTATCATGCATGAATCACATGCTGTTTGTGGCGAGTATTTCTTCAAGTTTTTAAGAACTTCTTATAAAAATATCATCACCGGAAAATGATCATGCTGAATATCAATTTTTCACTTACACCAATGTTCTGTGAATAAAACAAGCTCTCACCCGATACTAAACTTCACATATCTTACACACATATTAAATGCTTCGTCTGCTAAAAAAGAGTTATAAGGCAAATATTAAAATATCATAGATTCCAATAAACACATCAAATATATATATACGGCATAACACATACAGTGGATACATTTTCCCTACTTATGAGTTTTTAAACTATTTGTCTTTTAAAATCGTCATGCAAGGTTCTGTTTCTTTTTGTTGTAAGAGAAGTTTGTAAGGGTTCCAGACAGGGCAGGAAGCAGGTGGTCCAAAAGTCATGTGGCGTCACGCTGTATATCCCGTGCTGGCAGGCCCGAGGGCATGATTAAATTACTGTCCTTTTCCTGTTTGGACATAATAGTTCCATCCATTGGTGGTCATAAGACATCGTGGTTTCTATATGTTGTGAACGAACCTTCTAGTTCTGATACAAAGAAAGCTTTGTTGTCTCCTGATTGAATTAGTTTCGATCTCATGAGTAGATGAGTTAACAAGACTGACAGGAAATCGACCCAGAATATTGGAGTCATGTGCTGGGTGATTAGCAAACCTCATGATGGCTGATAGGGGCATAGCAGTGTCCATTCATGTACTAGAAATCCCTACATATACTACAGCGAGAATAAAAGTTGCGCCTTCTTTCTTTGCGTGAACATTTGGGCGGCGTTATGTAAATCTTCCCACATCGTGACATAGACATTTGGAGGCATGTTAGAATGAGCCGTTTTAGGTAGGTGTGGTTGACTCTTAACTTTTATAAAGAATATCTCTTTGGATTTGAGACTTTAGTCTTTGCAACTTTACAGATCTTCTTTATGCACCAAGAGCTTGTAACACTTCAAAGAGAAATGAAAATGTGATATTGCATCATATGATCCCTTTAAAATAAGCATTGTTTGTAATAATCGGCATTATTATGAATTTTTTATATACATATATATTCATTTATTTTTGTTCTTTTATGAATGCCACAAAATTAAAATGATTTGGAGTCAGGGGAAGTAAAATAAAGGTTAGTGTTTATAATGTTTTTTATCCCCTAACATTCGTTTTATTTAGACCTATTCAGTATTTAAATTATTTCTGAAAGTAATAGTAAAATGTGACTTACACACCGAAGCAACTTATGTTTTGTTTTGTTTCCCCCCCCCTGACCTGGTGTAACTTTCCGGAAAATATGGTAAATTTAATTATATTATGCTTTAGTATTAATAAGTACAAATACAATGGGGACCATTTGCACCAATAAAACATTCATATTATGTTCATTCCTCCGACCCACATTAAACTTTAGCCTTAAAAACTGTTATAATTATGAGGGGGTCCTTGGAAAATCTTCTCCCCTGTAAGGGGTCCCTGGCCCCAAAAAGTTTTAAAAACCTTGCACTAGTGAACTTCATCAGTTTTCACACATAAAATCACCTGGAGGAAAGATGTAAAAAAAATATGCAATGGAATATAACATACCGCTACTATTTCACATAATGCAAATTAAACCCAAATATAGGGCTGCACGATTAATCGAATGCGATTGTAATGCGCATTTTGATAGTAATGCCGGTTCTGTAATCAGCAGTAAATCATCATCACGTGCTTTCAGATGGAGCAGCATTTACTACACATAGCCGTAGTTCCCTTTCAGCCAGTCACGTTCTACGTTACGTCAGTCGTGACTGACGAATTGGGATCTCGCCCAAGAGCCCAATCACCTTCGAGTGTTAACTAAACAAGCCAATGACTAAAAGAGCTTCACGAGCGACGGGCGTCTTTTTAAAGATGGCTTCCCGCTCGTGTGTTTCTGGATGTGGTCGTTTCCTGCCTCCATCTGATGGTCATGATCACTGCCTCTCGTGCTTGGGCTTACAGCACGCTGAAGCAGCGCTCATGGTTGAGTCATGTTCTCAGTGCGGGAACATGACCATCGCAACGTTGCAGTCTAGATACCTCCTCATTAAATGGGGGGGGGGGTATCCCCCTTGCCATGCCCCGCTCTAGCTCCTCTGGTTCTCGGAGGGCTACTTCGGGTCATGGTCAAGGAGACCTGAGGGTTACGGTGAGAGCTTCCCCGTCGAGTACGTCTCTGCGGGCCTCTCATTCCTCAAGCATGTCGCACCACCTGGTGCTTCCGGATGAGTGTGCTGGGTGCTCGGACAGGGCGGGGTCCAGCATCTTGTGCGGGACGCAGTCAGAGGACAGGATGTCGATCGCTGCATCGGAGGGCGAGCTAGGCTCTGGAGATGAGGATTCGGCTGCGCTGCCACCGTCAGGAAGAGTGGCGTTGCCCGAGTCGGATCCAGAGCTGACCGCTATGCTTTCCCGGGCCGCCGAGAGTGTCGGGCTGCACTGGAGGCCTCCGCCTTCTCCCGAACGCTTGAGGCTGGATGATTGGTTCCTGGGGGCGCAGGCCGGGCGTCGGCAGCCACCTCCGGTTCCATTCTTCCCGGAAGTGCATGAGGAGGTTACTAAGTCTTGGAAGGCACCTTTTTCTGCCCGAAACAGACTTGGTGCCTCCTTCGTCCTCACCACCCTCGATGGGGGGGGGCGGCCCAAGGGTATGTGGACATCCCTCTGGTTGAGCGCGCGATTGCCATGCAGCTCTGCCTGCAAAGCGCCGCCGCCTGGAGAGGTAGTCCACGCCTTCCGTCCAGGGCCTGTAAGTTCTCGTCCGCTCTGACGGCTAAGGCTTACAGTGCTGCTGGACAGGCCGCTTCCGCCCTGCACGCCATGGCCCTCCTGCAAGTCCACCAGGCCAAGGCGTTGAAGCAGTTGCACGAGGGTGGTGCTGACCCGGGTGTGCTGCAGGAACTGCGCACGGCGACTGACCTCGCGCTCAGGGCGACGAAAGTCACGGCGCGGGCCCTGGGTCAGACGATGTCCACATTGGTGGTCCAGGAGCTGCGCAGAAGCAGACCGAGGCGTTTCGACACATCCTGCCCCTCTGTCTGCTCGTCGCCGAGGGCGCCCTCCTGCGGCCTCCACCTCCGCTCCGGCGCGGCCACAACAGCAGCCTTCACAACGGCCGCAGCGTGGAGCTGGCCACAGGAAACCGGCACAGCCCACCTCCGCCCCTGCCAAGCCCGTGAAGCGCCAGTTCCCGTTCTTATGTTAGTCTTATGTTCCCATTTGTTTTTGTTCCGCCACTGGCTATCCAGCCAGTGGTACCCAAAACGTCAATAAAAGAGTAGTTTCCCTTGCCTCCGGGTCCCAAGAGGGCGAGGACGGCAGTGCACGAGGCCCAGTCTCCACATGGCCGTCCCCCTCTCCCTTCGCTAATGAGCAGCAGGGTTCAGTTCAAGGATACTACGCCTCGTCACGAGCCCCCTGCCCAGCCGTGGAGCCAGGTAAGTGGCGCGCCGCGCACTCAGACCCCACCCTGGGATGCGCGTCTTTCTTTTTTTTGTCCTTTTTGGAGGTTGGCAGTATAAATCTATTGTTCTAATCTGGAAAACAGAATATTCTGCCTAACATCTCCTTTTAAGTTTCATGGAAAAAAGAAAATAATAAGCTGTTGGGATGACATGGGTTGAGTAAATGACATAAAACCAAATAGTGCAGCTACAAGTACACAAAATCCCTCTTCCTCAAAATCTGTTTGCTTTGTTTGTCGTCCACACATCAGAAGAGGAAAAGTCATAGTCTCCTTTAGAAACTCAATTTAAAATCAAGATGAAAGCACAACGTGGTCAGAATAAGAGGATAAGCATGACATTTATAAACGCTTCTGTCACTATTTGTTATTCAGCAGAGCTCGTTTTATGACAGTCACCATCAATGATATGTGCCTTGCATTTTGAACACTTGATAACACACAAACTTTCAAAACCTATGAACTATTAACTTCTTGATATACATTTCTGATATTAGTTTTCCCACACCATGGTTTTCTCTATTCATATTCATATTCAGTAAATGGAATGCCAATACATTTGTTCTGCAGTTAATGTAACATTTGCCATTAAGAAATGCCATTTTTCCTAGTTTCAGACAAAATGCATCATTCTATTTTTGAAAATACGAGCACAACAGCTGTCTTTTCTGATGCTATTGACAAAGTAGTTACTCACAGTTGTGCGCCAGTGTAAATATAGCTAGATGTACAACAAGATGGCTGCTGGCTGAGGAAAGAAGAAAGAACGGTTGCTGAGTTGTTTCGAGTCATCATCGCAGTAAATGAAAAGAAATGCGATAGAGTGTTAGCAGAATGTTTCATGTCAAGGACATTCTCAATTGGGCTTAAGCTTCAAGCACAGGCTGTTATTGTGCGTGCCGCAGGTTTATTGATCTCCACTGGTTTCCCAGCAGGTAAATTTATTATCTGAACTGTAAAAGCAGTCTAGTTGTAGCCACAGGCCTCAGAGAACATGTGCAAAGCGACCTGCACGACAGTCAGTCTCGCTGACAGGCTTTTTTTGAGTTGCACAATGCATCAGGTAGCTTCCATGAGTCTCCCACCAGCATCTGCCGACCACCCCTGAACAACAGCCAGACTTCAATCCATCCTGGGTAAAGAGCTTATCTTTATAATATCCTGGTCATCATACCTTCTCACAATGGGTCTTATTCTCTAATAATTGCATACACGCATCTATAGACTTAAAAATAAAGGTTCCAAAAAATGTTTTGTGCAATGGAAAGTTTCCATGGATATTGAAGGTTCTTCATGGAATCACAGATGCCAATAAAGAAGTCTTCAAATATCACCAAAAATGGTGTCCTTTTCATTATGTATTCTTTTCAAATACATATTACGATTAATAATAATATTTTAAATATTACAATATCTGTAAATCTTACAATTATCATTTACCATTTTGTGTCATTTTCATTAGGGATATCAATTTTATAATTAATAATATTTTAAATATTAAAATATCTGCTAATCTTACAAATACCACCATGTTACGTCTTATTCATCAGAAAAAAAAAATTAAAATATATGAATAATTTGAATCTTTTTTTTTTTTAAGAAGTTGATCTGATTCACAATTCTGACTCAATGATTCATAAACGGTACTGACAAGGTTCTTGACTCGCTGACTCACTGGAGTGAATTAATGACTTTAATTCTTCATTGTGACTTTATAAGACAAAATTAAGTGTACAAGTTATTGGACCACTTTTACGATACTTTTATGAAGACTTTTGTCCTTTTTGGACATTCTTCCACTATAAAGAAACTTTTGTGCAAATGGAAGGGATCCATGGATGTTAAAGGGTTTTTTTTTTGTTTGTTTGTTTGTTTTGTTTTGAGCCATTTAAGTTCAATGAACCAGCTGATCTCATTCACAAATCTGACTCAATGATTCATAAATTGGACTGACTTGGTTCTGGCTTCCAAGTAATCCAAATGAAGCAGTTAACTGCTCACTGGAGAGCAATATTATCAGTGAATATTGACTTTAATTATTTATTGTATGACAATACACAACTTAAAATACAGTATTTCAGTTATTGGACCACTTTTATGGTGTCCTTTTTGACTTGGTCATTATGCATGTTGCAGTATAAGACAAGAGGTACTGAAGGATCTTTTGTTCCATAGTAAATAATGGCAGAGCTTTACTTTTTGAGTTTATCCCTTTAAAAATAATGTAGTTTGAGGCTGATTAGATTACATTCCCTGATATAATAACTCTGCAGTTCATTGTAGATGACTGGATGCCAGCTCAGAGACATATAACAGCTAATTAGCAACAAATTTAGTGAGCAACTCATTAATTTCTTATTGGTCCTAAGTTAAAAAACAGCATTTTCCACACAATAAAATATTTGATTTGCTAGATACAATTAAGAAGCAGGTTCTGACAATGTTAAGCACATTACACATGCCTGATATTTTTACCATTGACATAATATCTCATCAAACACTTAATTTAGAAAGTTATACTTTGTCAAATCCTGGTTCATGACTCTGATCTATTTCTGCAATGTCTAATGATCACCATATATATATATATAAGGGTGCCAAAGGAAACCTGCAACTGCTAACTATTAGCATCGCCATGGTGTTTTTCCGTTATAGCCTTGATATCTCCCTCCACCAGAGCACTTCTTTTACTCTAGGCTTTCATCTGTATTCAGTCCGTGTTTTGTTGATCATGCAAAGCTGGTACACGCAGACAATCATCATGTATCTCACAGCCTCAGCGCTGGGGATTTGCTATATAGGCCTACTTCTCACCAACAGACCCCAGACTCCAAAAAATTAAAAGAGCCTGCTAAATCCTATTCTGTTAAACCCCATAATTGGCAAGCTGCTTTCTGTGATAGATTGGATTATGAACAAGTGATTTATAAAACTTGCGTAGGTAAAAGAACTTTTACGTTTCAGTTTCTGCCAACTTCAGGAGAAGAATATAGAGACACTCTCTATTTCTTTATACCACATATGACATTTGAAATCTACACTACAAAACCATTTCCACACTGTAAATAAAGCTAAATGATGCACAGTGCATATGTGTATAAAAACAGATGGAATTAAGTGCATCTCAAATGCATTTTAGTAATCATTTTCAGTTTGGCTCACTGACATATGACTTCATAGCATCTGTTGTAAAAAATGAATTAATTTTAATGTCATACTAAAGTGTCACACAACATTACGCACATTTCAATTGAGTTTCTACCTAGGCAAATTAGAACACTAGAAAATTGTGCCTGTACATAAATATTTCAAGAGGAACAGACTCAGAGTTCAACTTTTAAATGCCATATATTTCAGACGTTTTAATTAACAACAAACACAGTGCAAAATGCGCACCAAACTAGCTGAAAGTAGACCGATTAGATACAGGTGTTTGGAGGGCTCTTTTTTTTTTTTTGCATTACTTTCATCAAGTCAGCCAAATAATAATAATCATTTAAAACACACATAGTTTCACAATGGTTTTCTGAATATGTTAACATTGCACTACAATACAATATAAATATGATAATAAATTAATACCGTGGTATATAGTACATCAAAATTCCATTATATCACCGCCTGATAAAATTACTGTACCATGGTACCACCACAGTACTTTTTGATAAAGGAAACTTTTAAATCAGAGGAATTCTGTATAGAATTCTCTATAATTGTCAAATCATTTTTGACCCTCCATTGTCCACAACAATATTCAAAGACTCAACACTCCTTTTCTATACATTTCAGGATCCCGGAAATTTTAACAGATGAATGTTCTTTTAGGTTCCCACTCTTTTTAATCAATTAATTTACATGAGATTTCAAGTCATTGGTGATTCACTAATTATTTTTACTCACAATCTCTTACTGGTTAAATATTTTAGAGCTTGGCATAACTAGAAGATGCATATTCATAAAAATGTCCAAGGAGTTTTAAGATTTTATTAATTTACATAACTTTTCCGGGTCTGGAAATCATACTTTTATATTTGGGCTACTTCATATATCCAGGTTTTCAAAGAAAGTTGTTGAGAGGGAGAACTAAAATAAGAAATATCTTTATTATTATTATTATTATTATTATTATTATTACTAATTTAGCTTATTTTAATGCTTTTTTTGCCCTTTTTAAAATAGTTTTTGTCATCTTGAGGCCCCTTTGGAAGTTTGCTGAGCCTCTCCTAGAGGGGCCCGGCCCCGTGGATGAGAACCACTGCAGTATAATTGGAAATAATAAAGAAGACAACGATAATCCTTGAATTACTGTAACAAAAGCAGACATTTCAGAAGAAGATATTCAGACTGAATACTTCGAGTTCTCCTGGGAAGTTCCTATTTATAAGTCCATAAGCAGTAATTGCGACATAATATGCTTTCAAGTAATTGTGGTCAGAATAAAATGTGTTTGGCAAAGTCATATTTATTCTCTCTTTTTCGCTTACTGACAAATTCAGGCTGTTTTAGTGCTAATGCAACAAAATGAAGAGTAAATGATGCAAGTTATGAGTGTAATTGATGCTTTAATGTATTCAGTCATGATTTCCATTCTTGTGCTGCCACTGAGAATGATGGGTAATGCAGTTCTGTAGCACAAGCTTGTTGCCTCATGAACAGCTAAATTAGTAGCATTGCTTGGGAAGCTTTATAGATTTTCCTTATCTACAGCACACAACACGTGTACAATATAAAATGCACACCGGACATTTTACTGGCTTTCATTTATGCTCCTTTTTTTTTTTTTTACTAATTACTTAGGCATTAGCTGAAGGCATTGAGTCTAGGTAAATTATAAATACTGTACATGGATTATTCATTATGGTGATTTTCTTGAATTGAGTTTTGTTTTTATTGTGGCAAAGCTTTTCTTGTTTATTTTATTTTATTTTATTTCACAAAATAGTATAACAATTATTATTATTATTATTATTATTATTAATATTAGTAGGATTAGTAGTAGTACTAGTAATTTTACTCATTTAGATTTAGTAAGGGATAATGAATAATAGTAATAATAATATTAATGTTAACATTAATATAAATATTTCAGAAACCTCTTTACATTTACATACATATTTACATTATTATTATCATTATTATTATAATTATAGCAATAATATGATGTATTACTATAGCAATAAAATGACCAAAATGAATGAATGAATGTATGTTGTATGGGGTTTCTCAAACATTTACATTTCACAATAATAATAATAATAATAATAATAATAATAATAATAATACAAGTCAAGTGATATTTATACCAATGAGAACGACCCACAAATATGTAGCTTTCTTTGCAGTAATAAATGGTGTATCCTATTTTTTTATGAAAATGGATGTTTGTATATGGCAGTCAATTTATAGATGGAAAACTGGGAGTGTTAACTTCAATCAATTTCATAATGAGAGGGTGGCTTTTAGAGACCGCAGTTATCCAATATATATATATATATATATATATATTTATCTCAGCCATCCCCTCATAACACCAAATTCACCCAGTAGGGATGAGGACAGAGCGTAGTACATCTCCACTGTAAAACTGTCATCACCGCGTGTCATGTCTAGACTGCTGTCGATCGGTGCAAATTTCTTTCCTTATCATGCAAATAAATTAGGTTTTTATTGACTGGCAGACCTTCCAAAAGTGGGTCTGCTAGTGATGGTGGCAAGCCTGCAGGACACATAACACCATGTGGCAGTCAATAAAGTGAAGATCATAGAATTTTCGCACCACTATTTTAGCCAGAGGTGCTCAGGCACAACGCATAGAGCATTGCCTCTAAAAATAATTTGATCATTACTTGTTCACCCAAAATGCATTGGGGCTTGGCCTATTGCCTGAAACTAAATGTTTGACCATTGATTGGGTGATGCGGTTGTGGGGGCTGAGAGGGATCAGGGAAACAGCAACTGAGAAAAGTACTGCTGAAAAGAGAAAATATGAAAGAAGACGAGGATAAAACCTCTTGGAGGAAGAGAAAATAATAAAGGAGGGCGAGAATTGCTGCAAGAGAAAAGCTGGTTAGCGATGCATGCTCAGCCTTTTTGCAATTTCTTCAGATTAACCTACAAAGCTCACCCATGGCAGAGAGAGAGAAAGAGAAAAAAATGAGGTCTTCACAGCAAGGTCAAGACCTTGGTGATCATGATGTATCCAAAAAAAAAAGAAACAAGTGATTTGACATTTCTGATGCTGGGTGAGAAAATGCCACCACATGTGTAATGTATACTATTTAAACAGAATCCGCATAAGAATTACCACACAAAGAATTAGAAAGATTTTTTCATTTTTTTAAGCCTCTTTCATGTCCAGATGAGTAAATACAAACAAAATAACCTTGAACATTAAAGGGGTCATATGATGTTGCTAAAAATAACATTATTTTGTGTATTGGGTGTAATAAAATGTGTTTATGCGGTTTAAAGCTAAAAAAACACATTATTTTCCACATACTGTATATTATTGCTTCTCCTCTATGCCCCGCCTTTCTGAAACGCGTCGATTTTTACAAAGCTCATCGGTCTGAAAAGCGAGGTGTGCTGTGATTGGCCAGCTATCCAGTGCGAGGTGCAACATGCTCTAACACAGTCAGCCAAGTTGATAAATTGACCAGAGTGCAATGAAAATCATGGCTTGGATGCTAATCCTGGATCCAAATTAGAGAGACTTGCTAATAAACTCAGCCTCCAAGCAATGAACACACACTGCCCAGACAACTCCCTCTGCCCAGACAACTGTTTCTAGTCTTTTTGTTTCCACAAGGAGTTAAAGGATGAGGAATTCTGAGACTAAACAGATGTGCTAAAGGCTAACAATAACCCCAGGAGATGCATGCTTTAAACAAGTCTAACTAGAGGTGACAGCCAGCACAAAATAATGAGTAATTAAGCGCTATTAGAAGCAAGGGAAGCCGGATAAATGGGAAAATGTCCACATTTTCTTCTATGTAAATGAGACTCTAATATAGCCCCCCTACTGTCATATAAACCCCTCTATCCGTAGATGTCACCAACTCATGCTTAAGTAATCTCTTACTCCTTCAACTCAGATTTAATATTCATTTAGGGACTCTTGGATGCAGTTGCCATGTGAAGGCACTGGTGATTCTGTCACTGCAGACAACAAAAGATTTGGATGGGTTTGTAATCATGTCCAGGCCAGATGGTTAAATCCACCAGATAAGACAGAACAGCAGGAGACGATCTGACATTCACTTTTATGATAACTACAAGGGACTGGGACATGCAAAAAAAGAATGTGAAAATCAAGAGATTTTTATTCAGATCACAATCAGTGACCTTCATAACCTGATTTACAGATGAACATGAAGTTGTGTCTAATTGCAGGGACACATATCTGACATTTTAGGAAAAAAAGAGAGGGCAGAGTTGTAAATACAACTTAACCACTGATTCCATCTTTTGGAAGACCAAACAACGTAGTTTTGCTTTCACAACTAAACACATGGCGGGCTAGAGTGAGTGGCGGCTGGCAGCCTTGAGTGAGCGGCGATGGGCGGGCTTGAGAACGGCACAGCCGGCGGGCTTGCGGCAACCACATGTGACAACCCCGGGCTGGACTCTGCTTCTTCCATGGTGAAAGCCGATCCGGTGATCCACAGCGCGAAGTTGATGTATTTCCTCAGTGACCAGCACGGATCAGCTCTAGGCATGACGAAGCGGATATCGTCCTCTTTTGGAAAACCAAACAAAGTAGTTTCACTTTCACAACGAAACACACAGCGTCTCGACATGGCGGCAGCAACAATACTACAGCGAGAATAAAAGTTACGCCTTCTTTCTTTTTTTGGCTGGCATTTTGCAAATCTTCCCACATAGTGACGTAGACATGTGGGGGCGTGTTAGAACCGCCAAATGCATTTCTAGAATTAGAAACATTCACATGGGATTAATCCGAGATCTGGGAAGGTGAAAAAAATCCACATTTATATCATTTATTTGAGCAATGAACATTTTGTTGCTCAATAAGAGGTGCAACATGCTCTAACACAGTCAGCCAAGTTGATAAATTGACCAGAGTGCAATGAAAATCATGGCTTGGATGCTAATCCTGGATCCAAATTAGAGAGACTTGCTAATAAACTCAGCCTCCAAGCAATGAACACACACTGCCCAGACAACTCCCTCTGCCCAGACAACTGTTTCTAGTCTTTTTGTTTCCACGAGGAGTTAAAGGATGAGGAATTCTGAGACTAAACAGATGTGCTAAAGGCTAACAATAACCCCAGGAGATGTATGCTTTAAACGAGTCTAACTAGAGGTGACAGCCAGCACAAAATAATGAGTAATTAAGCGCTATTAGAAGCAAGGGAAGCCGGATAAATGGGAAAATGTCCACATTTTCTTCTATGTAAATGAGACTCTAATATAGCCTGTCTAATATAGCCTGTATACTGTCATATAAACCCCTCTATCCGTAGATGTCACCAACTCATGCTTAAGTAATCTCTTACTCCTTCAACTCAGATTTAATATTCATTTAGGGACTCTTGGATGCAGTTGTCATGTGAAGGCACTGGTGATTCTGTCACTGCAGACAACAAAAGATTTGGATGGGTTTGTAATCATGTCCAGGCCAGATGGTTAAATCCACCAGAAAAGACAGAACAGCAGGAGACGATCTGACATTCACTTTTATGATAACTACAAGGGACTGGGACATGCAAAAAAAGAATGTGAAAATCAAGAGATTTTTATTCAGATCACAATCAGTGACCTTCATAACCTGATTTACAGATGAACATGAAGTTGTGTCTAATTGCAGGGACACATATCTGACATTTTAGGAAAAAAAGAGAGGGCAGATCAGGTCTGGTTGTCAAAAAAAGAAGAAGAAAAAAGACAATTTGTTATGCTACAGGTTTTATATACATTTTATGAATTTCTGATGAGAAAAAAAGGTTAGATATTTTGTGTGTTTAAATGTATTCACTACATTTTTACTAATTGACTAACTAAAGTAATTAATTTTGAAAATAATGAAAATGATTTTCAAGAATTGTTTTAGTTATTTGGAAAAAATGTATTTACTGTTTTTCTGTTTGAAAAAAAATGCTATTGAATTAAAACAATGATAATCAGGTAAACTGATTAAGTTGCCAAATCAAATGGTAGACCATCTTGGCCAAGTTGGCTAAAATTGGCAAACTACCTTGGACTGGCAACAAACCAGCTTTCACGCAGGTTGTGAAACTATCACGCCAGTAATTTGGCATGCTACTAAAAATGAACTGTGGTATAAATTAATATGCATTTCCAGTGACATTAGTCATGTGAATGATCTCTGTCATAACAGAATGTTAATTACATCCGGACCGAATTAGTAGTACCCTGCATATGAAGTCCCATGGGAAATTCATGCAAATGCATTTGCCTTCCAGTTCTTATTGCATGTGTTGCAGCCACCATAAATTAATAGCATGAAATAAAATGTTTCCAGTTGACTCTGTTTAGAGAGAAAGCAGTGCTCACCGGCACCTCGCCTCCTGCCGTGTGACCAGCGAGGGACGAGGTCCAATCAGAGCTAATGCTGCAGCCGCAGGGTGGCCACTGGTTGCATTCCATTATTACAGGCTTTAGCAAAATGTAAAATTGAAAAATGCAAAATCAGTGGGGGTTTTGACAGTTTCACAGGGAGTCGAGGGTACTGTATGTAAGAGGCATTAACTGTGAGAGCGAGGCGCGGGACAACACACACATCTGACTTAGGCTCCAGTGTGCTCCATAGCTATAAAAAGGTACTTAGCGGTTGTCAGGGCCACAGTAAAATAGAGATTAATAGATGCATAAGGCTCTTAAATGATTAGAGGTATATTTGGCTTCATTGCTAGAAATTGTTATGGATGCATAACTGTTATTGGTGAGCTGTGTAACTTAGCTTTTAGAGAATTCACAAAAGAGATGTAATGTCAGTAAAAATGACATGTCAAAGAATCAGTTTTGTACAAAATGCATCTACGTAATCCCAGCCATTCTTCTTATGTCCACACACACACACACAGCAAACTATAACCTTGTTTTATTTACTCAGTATGAAATAATTACTTCCTTTCATGTTTTGTTGGTCTGGAAACCCCATGCATTCTAAACGAAGAGGAAAACAGGGACTGAACTTAAGGCAAATCAAGTTAGCATAGTAACATTAGTTGGTTAGGTAAGTTACCTCAGTCTTTACACTTTTCGAATTGTTGAGTAATGTAAGTGGTTAAATGTACTTTTATGCTTTTATGATGCGAGTAAACACAGCCCATTGTGAACA
>NW_015506332.1:28451-31053 GCF_001515645.1 Sinocyclocheilus grahami | reverse complement strand
TTTGTGATTTTAACTCGATGGGAGCAAAACAAAACTGTCTGAACGTGAAGCTGTGTGTGTTGTTTGGCTCCCCTCTTCCCCCTCCACTCCGCTGCGCACCACGCCCACTTTGTGGTGAGAACTAACCAGTGTTGAAACGGGGGGTTTCGTGACCCTTTAAAAACTAAGCTCAGAATCATTTCAAGAGCGAATCGTGATGCATTCCGATAATCTCAGAATCGATGCAAAATCATTTCTCAATTCGCTATGCATCTATTTATTGTCCCAGCCCTAATACATTTGAGGTTTTTCAGAAGATCTTCCTGGAGCTGGAGGGCGTTAACAAAAAATGTCCTCCAAAGTCCATGATCTCAAGGTCAGCTTACTGACCTAAAAGCCATACAGACATTGTTGAAAGTATAGGGATTGAGTTATGTCCCTCTGGTAAGGTTTTACAATATATTTTACTATCAAAAGGCCAAAATGTCAGCTTTATGCAATGTAATAACTAGATTTCCATATTTGATGAGTACATTCTACTGGCATTCCGTTGACAAGTACCAGTGCTGAAATAGTAAATAGTTGTAGTAAAAAAGAAATTTTAAAAAAGAACTATTTGCATTTATACTTTCAATAGAAATACTTGCTAATTAGAAAATGTGAGTACATGTAACTTTAAAATACATTAACATTAATCTGGAAAAACAAAGTAGATCCCACTTGAAATTTGTAATATGGAAATTTAAAAATTAAGTTGGATTCAATCAAAAATACACATCTAGAACTCTTAAAGTAATGTAGATCACACACAAATGACTAGAGAAATGCTAAAATAAAGTTTACTTTATGCGCTTATTTTCTTTCAACAGACAGAAAAAATAAGTAGTTTATACAAAGACTAGTCTTGTTTGATCTACGTAATAAAATTATGCAAAAATCATATTTTTTAAGTAAATCAAGCAGAACATTTTTGACAAATTTGGGTATAGTGAAAATAGATTTGTCAGAAATATTCTAAAGTTTACAAAAATTTCACAATTATTCTATTTTCATGATCAATCGTTGTCTCTTCCAAGTATTGGAGTCCTAACTGATATGTGTCTGCTGTATCACTAGTAATTACACATTAACTAAAATCCCAGCCCAACACAGCAGAAGCAAAAACAAGACCAGTCAGGAAGCAGAGCAACTCACAGTCTGTGCATATTTACCACATTCTGCTGTTCTGAGTGTGATCACTGGTACTAAGTGTAACAGTAGCATAGACAGAATGTGAGTTAATTAGGATGGAGAACGGCAAACATTTATGCCACCAACACCTTTAATGAGACAACACCATGCCACATGATTGACTCCTATCGACAACAGCTCAACCTACACACAACGTAATGCATATAATATGACACAAAAGCAACATATAGAACCAAACACGGTTGAACAACATCAGATGCGGTAATTGAGTTCTTAATTGTGTTTGATAAGCTAAGCCTCCTGATTTTTGGGGGGATATTTTCTAAAGGCATTTTAATTTCTTCCTTTCACCAGTTCCAATATACAGCTAATCCCACAGTGTCTAATCCTGTTTGGGGGAATTTCACACAGCTGCAGTCAACACAGCTGCAATAGAGCCTAAACACACACACACACACACACACACGTCTGGTCAGCTATCCTTGTGGGGACTCTCCATAGGCGTAATGCTTTTTCTACTGTACAGACCGTATATTCTATTGCCCTACACCAACCCTACCCCTAAACCTACCCCTTAGAGGAAACTTTCTGCATTTTTAGATTTTCAAAATACTTAATTCTGTATGATTTATAAGCTTTTGTACCCGTGGGGACCACAATTTAGGTCCCCACCGTGACACGATGGGTGTAGTCAGTGTCTGTGTGTAGTCAGGTTTATGTCCCCACCAGGATATATAAACCAGTACACACACACACACAAAGAAGCTCTTCATGAGCACATGATGCCTGATATAAACCTTACTGGAATATAATACTGACCAATTACCTGATAATATCTTTTTTTTTTTTTTTTTTTCCGGTAAGAAACTTTTTTCACGTCCCGATTTTTTAATTTTTTTTAATGAATTCTCTATGCTCACCAAGGCGACATTCATGTGATCAAAAATAGAATAAAACACTAATATTGTGCAATAGTATTACTATTTAAAATAACTTTTTTTCTACTGTAATATATTATAAAATTTAATTTATTCCTGTGATTTCAGCTGCAATTACTCCAGTCTTTAGTGCCGTTTTTTCATTTTAGAGATCATTCTAATATGCTGATTTGCTGCTTAAGAAACATGTCTTATTATTATCAATGTTAAAAACAGGTGTGCTACTTAATATTTATGCAAAAAAAAAACATGATATACTACCATTCAAATGTTTGGGATACGTGTGTGTGTGTAATAGAAATGTCAGCAAATATGCAGTTTTTATTCAGCAAATATGCATTTCATTGATCAAAAGTCACAGTAAAAACATGTATAATGTTACAAAATATTCTAGTTTAAATAAATGCAATGCTTTTGAACTTTCTATCCATCAAATAATCCTGAAAAAATGTTTTTAGCAATGATAAAAATGATTAATTATTAGCCATTATTAA
>NW_015506332.1:27606-28254 GCF_001515645.1 Sinocyclocheilus grahami | reverse complement strand
CGTGAAAATATAAGAATTGTACAATATACCATAAATAATTTGCACAATAAACACTGTATTATACTCACTGCAGAACTGCTCTGAATTCAGGCCTTTTCACACAAGGTCAATGATGCCTCTGTTCAAAGTGGAAGAGTTTAAAGTCTCATGGCAGTCAGCAAAACTGACCTCATGTCGTGTAATGTAATCTTGTAAAGTGTAAAGTATTCGATGGAAATAATTCAGAAAGGCTGTCTATATGTGTGCGCTGAGCATGCACTCGAGTTAGCAGAAACTTGTTGTGATTTTATCAGGAGATTGAGCAGAGTGATGATGTGCGAAGGATATACACCTCCAAAAGTGCCTAACTATATCTCACTCTACACTGCAAATGATTGCTTTTGGATGAGTTAACAGCTTCTCTGATCCCTGCTCCTTGGCTCTGTCAACAGACAAAAGAGATTTAAAAGAAACAGTAGGAGGACTCAGTGGGATTTCTTCAAGATGCCTTGTGAAATATGTGCCTTGTACTGTACAGTAGCTACATTACAAGGAAATGTGATTACACAATTGTAAGCAAACTGTCAAAGGGATATCACTGACTAAAATATTGTCTGGCTGGCTGCAATACCTCTTCACAATGGAGCTAAAATTAATATAATTATCTGC
>NW_015506332.1:12539-26036 GCF_001515645.1 Sinocyclocheilus grahami | reverse complement strand
AAAGAGAATATATAGTGTGTTGGATTGGTCCAGACGCTACACTTTACTTTGTCACTGAGGAACTTATTAGTATTTTACTCAAAAATTGAATTTCTGTTATCATTTACTGACAATTATGTCATTCCAAACCTGTATAACTTACTTTCTTTTGTGTAACACAAAATAAGTTGTTTAGTAGAATGTCTGAGCTGTTCTTACCATCCTTAAAGGGTTAGTTCACCCAAAAATGAAAATTAGCCTGTGTTTTACTCAACCTCAATGCATCCTAGGTATATGTGACTTTCTTCTTTCAGACGAATGCAATCAGAGTTATATTAAAAAATGTCCTGGCCCCTCCAAGTCTTTCAGTGGGGGTAAGCGGGTGTTGGTTGTCAACAGTTCAGGAGACGTGAAATAAAGTGCGTGCATCCGTAATAAAACGTCCCTCACGTGGCTCCGGAGGGGTGAATAAAGGCCTCCTGTAGTGAATCCATGCATTTTTGTAAGATAAATATCCTTATTTCAAACATAATAAACACATTTTTTTCTCACTTCCGCTGACTGTCATACGTGGAAGCCGTTCCGGCGGATGATGTAAGACGTCGGCATTGCGTGATTAGTGACGAACGTGGAGACAAAACAAAACAAAACGCTGTTCATGAATTAGAAGCACAAAACGAGGATTTGTAAAGAAAAATGTCAGAGGATTTCGATATAAGCCAAGCGGAGACTGGTTTTCCTTTGCTAAAGTAAGGAAATTTTGCTTCCTTTGCTCCTGCATTTCTCAGAGGTGCGCGCACGACGCATAAGTCCTACGTCATCCGCCTGAATGTCTTCCGCGTACCACAGTCAGCGGAAGTGAGAAAAAAGTGTTTATTACCAGGGGTGCACAGAAGTGGTCCGCATGCGTGACCAAAATAAGAAATGTGCTGTGTAAATTAGTTCAGAGCGCGCGTTTACGTACCGACATGGTTGACAGCTGTTAATGCACAATTACCAATTTAGATCGACAAACTGTACTGTATTAGATTTCTATTCAAACTGAAAGCATAAATCTAGGCTACCTGCTAACATTTTCAAAGCACAATGCAAAACTGTGACATTTCATTCACTGACGCGCTACAATCGGCAGCGCTAAACCCGGAAGCGCATATACTTACTTTCCGGCAACCCGCCAAAATAAAAGCTTGCTGATTTTAAGTTTAATAACTAAATAAATTTAATAAATAATAAATTAAGGTTCAAATTAAAATAATAATAAAAAATAATTAAAATATTAGCATTTTATTTTTAAGTTTACTATAAAAATAGTATTATCTTAGTATTATTTTATTTATTAAATAAAATAGTATTATCACACTTTAAAAGAAAAAACTAAGTGCAATAATATTATCACTATTATTAATTTATTTTTTACAGTAATATTTGATGGGTCACACTACGTGCCATGTGAGGACCAAACCAAATCTTCAGGTTCTCATATGAGAACCAGGCTGAAAAACTTATGTGCACCTGTTTATTACGTTTGAAATATGGATATTTATCTTACAAAAATGCATGGATTAGCTACAGGAGGCCTTTATTCACCCCCCAGAGCCGTGTGAGATGGACTTTATTTCACGTCTTCTGAACTGTTGACAACCAACACCCACTTACCCCCATTGAAAGGCTTGGAGGTGCCAGGACAATTTTTAATATAACTCCGATTGGATTCGTCTGAAAGAAGAAAGTCACATACACCTAGGATGCTTTGAGGGTGAGTAAAACACAGGCAAATTTTAATTTTTGGGTGAACTAACCCTTTAATACAACTGGATGGGGTCCAGGCATAGTCAAGCTCAAAAAGTCCTTTTTATATAATAAAAGCTTCATAGCGTCAATGGAAGTCCATACAACTTGTGCATTATATTAAAATTCTTCCGTAAGGTCTTCTGAAATTCACGGAAAATCTTGTTTTTGACAGTCATGGTCACCATCCACGTTCATTTTATGAAATAGAGCAGCAGACATTTGAATATCTCCATGTGTTCCACATATTCATAGACGTTTCAAAAGACATGAAGAATAAATTATGACCTTTTTTTTTTTTTCCTTTAAAAGAAACAACATTTAAATTAAGTGTAAATCCACTCTCAGGCTTTGCCGTACAAAGTGTTTCATGGCTCTCGATTAGAATATGTTGCGGGCGCAGTGACGTTGATATCATAAACCCTGTCCTTCACCTTTTCTGACTGATTGTATTAAGTGGGGTGTTAAGCGGGGTGGGCCTCGATTTTTATAGACACCTGTAAATTCCAGATAGGCTAACAGGAAATGACAGTTCATGATGGCCTTCATTACTTTTTTTTTAATCCGAACTTTTGAATTCATTCGGATTATTAACATAGTGAATATATATTGTACGATGGGTTACAAGAGTCAGATGCAACATAAGCATGCGGTTACGACATGTTTCTTATGAGCTGACATGTTCCAACTGAGTCTATGAAGAATTTACTCTCTAACTACAGGGAATTAGAATTTTGATACATGATTCAAATCGACAGCTATGAGCTAGTATCAAAAATTGATTAAATACATAGACATGGAAAACATTTTGTAAATGTTTTGAAAATAACACACTTATATCTAATATATTTAGTAGATTAGAAAATTATAAATGTTAAGGCAGGTAACATTAATTGAAACCCCAACTAGCAGTAAATATCTTCATATAATGGAATATCTTTATTTACTTCATTGACACTTATATTCTGAAGATTCATTAGTCAGTTTGCCAAAGAGGAAGCCAGGGCAATTAATATTTTCCTTCATATCACAGACTACAACAAATACCTTCCGATTTTTGGTATAAAAACATTTATACATGCCAAAAATATCTTTATTGTTAGAGTCATATTGAGTGATAATAATATGACATTTAAAACAGAATATTAGTTACAGCTGTTCTTATTTTAATGGTAGCTTGGCTTTAATAATTTATATTACTGAATGTCTGACAAAATAACGTTAATTACTTATTTGAAAGAGTATTTTGAAATCTTGCTACCAATTTGTTTCCAAAAAAAAAATAAATAAAATAAAATAAAACGAGTTAACTGTGACTTTTTCATCTCAAAATTTGGACTTTGTTTCTCGCATTTCGGAGAGAAAAAAAGTGAGAATTTCAAGATATACACACAGGATTCTGACTTTTTCCCACCAAAATTCTGAATTAGCATTTCACAATTCTAAGTTTATATCTCGCACGTATGGCTTTTTTCTTCTCAGAATTCTGTTTACATTTTGCTTTTTTTTTTGCCACCATATCAAAATAACAGGCAAGTTTCTCTCTCACAATTCTGACTTTTCTTCTCAGAATTGCGAGTTTACATTTTGCAATTATACTTGACGTCACACATTTCTGAATTTCTTTGCTCTCAATTCTGAGTTTATATATTGCTGGTCTGAGATTCTCTCTCTAAAAAAAAAGGTCTAAATTGTAAGATATAAACCCAGCACTGCAAGATGATAATTGTGAGACAAAAAGTCAGAATTACTTTATTTTTTTTATTCTGTCACAATTACCTTTTTTTATTTATTTATTTGTTTTTAAATAAATTCCGTAAATGGCAGTGTTAGTAGCTGTCATTCACTGTAACTTTCAATCAACAACCATAGACAATAAATGGATATTAGTTGAAATTCAAAAGGTATCAAAACTTCAGACAGCAGCAGAAAAATGGGACATTTTAAAATAAGCTTTTTGTTGAAAAGTCCAATGATTGCATATCATTTTTCTCAGGCAGAGAGACATGTGCAATTACTTGTTATTGAAAAAAAATGTGTTGCAACTTCACCCTGCTAAGTAAACTGAATTTAAAAAGAGAAGAACAGCATAAAGTATTCCCACATTCAACATTAATTTGGCCTTTCTAAGGGTTCAGAGAAAGGAGCAGAGAAATATACGGCTGTGCAGGAGGACACGCTGCCCTTCTAGTGCCTGAGCTGGTATAACAGGCAGCTCAGAGCCCACCTGTCTTTCTTCATTTCACCTGTGACATTTTGTTGTTTGTTTTCCAGCAATTCTCTATGGGGACGTTTTTTAATCACTGATGATCGGGTCAGAGAGCCAAAGCTTTACATCAACCCCCCGCTTCCTCCCCAAAAGCAGGTTCCTCACACTCTTCAGCGCAGCGGCCCCAACGGAGCCTTGGCACGCTCACAGCGGTCACTCCTGTCTGGCCCGTGTCTGACCTGCTGCACGGAGGAGAAGGCAATAATCCCCTTCACTTGGGGCAGAGGGGCAAAGGAGCAGACGTCTGCTGTGTGCAACACCATCTGAGTGTCAACAGGAAAGGTTTTATAATAACGGAAATGTGTACTTTTGAAGTGGTGAAAGATAAAAACATAATGGCTCACCATTGTGTCAGATTTAAGTGACAGATTCAATCATGCTGTCATGATGATAATGTTTATTATGTATTTTGCCACAACATCATGTAAGTAAATAAATAAATAATTTATTTGTTTTTGTTAGTTTAAAATAATAATAATAATAATAATTATTATTATTATCATCATCATAATAACAATTATTATTATTATTTATTGTGATGTACCAGATAAAACATCAGACAGAAGATTTTTTTTTTCGTCCCCAAACATTTTAAAGGGGTCATATGATGCGATTTCAATTTTTCTTTTCTCTTTGGAGTGTTACAAGCTCTTGGTGAATAAAGAAAATCTGTAAAGTTCCAAAAACTAAAGTTTCAAATCCAAAGAGATATTCTTTATAAAAGTTAAGAGTCAACCACGCCTACCTAAAACGTCACGATGTGGGAAGATTTGGATAACGCAGCCTAAATGTTCACGCAAAGAAAGAAGGCGTAACTTTTATTCTCGCTGTAGTATTGTTGCTGCCGCCATGTCGTGAAGACGCTGTGTGTTTCCTTGTGAAAGTGAAACTACTTTGTTTGGCCTTCCAAAAGAGGACGATATCCGCTTCGCCATTCCTGGAGCTGATCCGTGCTGGTCGCTGAGGGACGCTCCGGCCGGACAGGGCATCCCAGTATGGTAAGGGGGCGTAACATTTCTGTCACACGCTTGAGGTATTCGGCCAATCACAACTCACTGGATAGCTGGACATCCAGCGTACACCTCACTTTTCAGACAGATGAGCTTTGTAAAAATCGACGCGTTTCAGAAAGGCGGGGCATAGAGGAGAAACAATAATGTACAGTATGTGGAAAATAATGTGTTTTTTTAACCTTAAACTGCATAAAAATTTCATTACACAAAATAATGTTATTTTTAGCAACATCATATGACCCCTTTAACATGATCTTATACTGTTTTGATCAGTAAACATTAATGTTCTGATCTAAATTTCAAGTTTAAAGCAGAGTATTTCTAATTTCCAAGTCAGAACTGGAATGTTAGCAATTTATCAACTCTATGGTTAGAAATGAAATATGTTATATTTTTTTAAACAACAATTTTAGCTCATCTGCATTTTCTACATGCTTTCTTTAAACACCATTCAAGCACTTTCAATCAGTTAAATTACTCAAGTGAATATATATTTTATTATATAATACAAATATTTTATATATTGAAAACAATCTGTTTTTGGGGGTGAAAAATAAAATAAAATAAAAATGTAACATATAACTTATTTAATAGTAATATTTTTTTTTCTTGCTGTCAAATTGTTTTATCTTGTTAAGCAAAAATCTTTTTAATTAGGTTCATGCTTAAAAACTTTTTTTTTTTTTAATATTGCTTCTTCAGCTGTATTTTTTTTACATTACACAATCACCACAAATAAATTACAAATAAAATTATCTTTAACTTTACTGTAAAATGTTATTGCAAAGCATAGTTTGTTTTTCAGTTAACCAAGCAGCACACTGGAATGCATTTATTGTATAATTAATAAAATGCCCCTATGCTCCCTAAGGCCAGATAATAGCTGCTTCTCAGACTTTAAGAGTCTTGTGCTTGCTTGTGAAACTGATGCAAAAGTGTACATTTCTACTGTGTGTGCTAGTGAAAAATGAATGGAAAATGAAACGAGTAGAAGATGAAAAACCTTTTAGCTCTTAAATGCATGTGTCTGGGTACATTAGCTCTTGCCATCATTTGCTTCTCAGGCTGTAATTTAAAGCAATGTGGGTCCTTCGGGGATGTGAAGATGCAAAGAAAACCCATCCTCAGAACCATCAGTTAGACATTTCTTTTATTGTGCTGCATAATAAATTCTTTCTACTTTTTTTTATGTGATTATTCCACAAAGTTTAACAGTAACGAAGCAAAAGGGAATACATTTATCTTGAGTTAATCAGTCAGAGTTTAAGATCCCAAACCTACTTTTGTGGAATTAATTTAGTTTCTTCCCGATAAAAACGGGGGTGGACTTAGTCTATACTGATGACTGTGATTAATTTTATATTATGCCACATATCATCTCTACCCCAGAAATGGCTTTAAATTAGCTCATTCAAATGAAACCAAGAGGGAGATCAGGCAATATCACTCCAAATTTGCTGAATTTTCTACAAGAGATGTTTTAGAATCACTTACCCTGTTAAGTGAGAGGCACTGGAACATTATTGTGGCTTTTAAACTGATAACAATATAAGTCCCTGAGTCTAACTTCCATTAAAAGAATAGTTCACCCGAAAATAAAATTTACTCACCATCAGGCCAGCCAAGATGTAGATGAGTTTATTTCTTAATTGGAAACAGATTTGGAGAAATTTATCATTACATCACTTGCTCACCGACAGATCCTCTGCAGTGAATGGGTGCCGCCAAAAATGATAGTTGCTGATAAAAACATCACAATAATCCACACAACTCTAGCTGATCAAATATTGAAGTGTAAAGCTGTGTGTTTGTAATAAACAATCCATTAAGTCTTCAAATAAGTCCTCTATTTATAATATTGCTTTCTCCAGTGAAAAAGCTGTCTCGTCTGAATCAGGAGAGAAATATGCACAGATCAAGCACAGATTACAAGCGAAATTATAATGTATTATAAATATAATTGTCAACAATGCCTTAGTTATAAGCATAAATAATATCAATATGTTGTTCGGTTTTACTTGTTTGTAATTAAAACTGTAAAAGAATACTCAATCTTTTTTTATTCTGTAAAAGAATACTCAATCTTTGCAGCCGGCTGGTCCTCACAGAATACTTCTGCCAGGTTTTACAATTTGAATGTGCCATCCTTGGCATCTCAGGTGCTTTCGGTGAGTCACGGTAACCGGAAAGTTTTTGTTTTGAAGATGAACAAACTTCTTAAAGGGTTTTGGAACAACATGAGTGAGTACTTGATTACAGAGTTTAGAATATATGTATGTGTGTGTTGAGTCGTCATCTGTTTTTTATAATTGCAAGTTTTTTTTTTTTTTTTAAGAGCAGTAGCTACATTCGATTTGACCAATTAGAGCCACACTTTTCAAATCAGCTTTGCAGGCAACAGTCCAATAACACCACCTTAATGCTGTTGAGATGGTAACATGTTTTCAACAGACATTATCCCAGTTTTGCTTTATTTTATTTTCCTGACTAGAATAACCAGGTCATCTCCTGCCTCCCCTTATTTCTGCCTCCAGTAATACAGGTATAACATAAATATTATTAAAGTAGTTCTGTTATAGCATTTCACTGATCTTTATTTTAATTTATCATAATTTCTTATAATTATTTTGATCAAGAGATTGTATATGCAGCTTACTTTTTAAATGTTATTTTTTAAATGTACTCAAGGAATGTATTATTGTACTGCACAGGATAGATTAAAGTACATTATAGTACATGAAAGTGTGTGTACGTGTATGCAATTTTAATTTAATGTTTTTTTATTTTTAATATACCATTTTAGAATGCTGAAAATAGCTTTTTATTAACTAATAGTGTACTGGTAATGCATTTATAATGAGCTGAAATGCTATTAAAATGTACTAGAAGTACATTAAAGTGAAGCTTAAAATATATCCTAACTGTACTTCAAGGAGTATAAAAGTATATTTTAAATAATGCAAAAAGGTACGATTAAATTCCACTAAAGATACTTTAAGTTTTTCCATTTTAACACAACTAAATATATTAAAATATATTGCAGTTAGCTTAAAGTTGATCTTAAGCATATCTTAAAGAGCACCTAACATACTCCTGAGGTAAATCTGATACAATCACAATGTGAAGAGAATGTGCCATCAGATCCTGTGACGTGCTGGTGAGATCCAATTTAGCCAAGCTAGCCAATGTGAGAAGAATAGTAGAAGAAATATTCAGAAATTGCACTGCATTCAGCCCAAATGTACAAGCATGCTGATTTTACGGGCCTATGGCCTGGTTTCACAGACAGGGTTTAGGTTAAGCCAGGATTAGGCCATAGTTCAATTAGGACATTTAAGTATCATTTATAAACATGCCTTAGAAAATAACATTACTCGTGTGCATCTCGAGACAAGATCAATCAGTGCAAGTTTCTTTCAGTTAAAACAGCCCAGACATGCATTTTAGTCTGAGACTAGGCTTAAACCTTGTCTGTGAAACCGGGGGTAAGTGCATTAGTCCTTGTGCAGAACAAACTCCTTAAGCGAGGTGTACACTGCTTGAAGATATCTTCAAAATCAATATACAGTCATAGATTGTATGTTTCTCCAAATGCCTGGGGATTACTGCTGACCTCTGTAATACTTTCCAGATTGTCAGTTTAGGTTAGAGCTTTCCATTTCATCTGCTTCACATTGCCACACTTAGACTGCCTTCATTTGGTGATCAATCACAGACACATAAAATGGCAAAGTGCAGTTTACTATTTGGTTCAGTGGGCCAGCTGTAAACCAGTAAAACACAGGCCAGGGGCCAGACCACATAAAGGCCAGGGCGGCATTGGTTCACCCAGATAAACAAACTGACTATCCAGGGTCAGAATATATGAATGGTTTACATATAAATAATCAAAAATAGAATAGATTGTGCCATTTTATTTTGACCCCTGAGACTGATGGTCAACATTTTTTGAAGGTTGAGCACCTTTTATTTCCTTTCACTGTTTATTCGAAAAAGGAAACTTTCAGGCCCAGTTTTGTATCCCATTATTTGAAAAAAGATGTTCATAATATTATTCACAATGAACACTATACTGTTACGACTGCAGAATGATACACTCTGTAGAGACAACAAAATAAGCATTCTTCAAATATCAAATAGTGTTTTCTTTCCACCACATGGCATCGTTCCATTTTTTTGCTAATTTTAATCCAAGCCATTGCTGTGTTTCATGATGGAGCATATATTTTGTTCAAAACAAATTAAATGTTCTTTTAACTCATGGCTTTGTAGGTAAATCAATTATGTGAGTATATAAATTCACCTACCTTCACTGTTAGTGACTAAACCTTACTTGTATCACACTTGGCGTGTTCATTGTTTACTCATAACCGGAGTCAATAATCATGCAGATTTACGTTACAAACTTATAGAATTGTACAGTAAGAAAGTTATTTCCTTTAACCAGGAAATTAACGTTCTTAGAATTGACAAGACGGTTGACCCTGAGTGGTCAGCTAAATATCTACAGTGGATCTAAAATATGAATAGTTAATTATAACTAGTTATGGTTAATTATTCATATTTCCTGTCGTTGAGCTAAATTCGCTACATTAGTATCATCGTCTGATTCATGTCCCCTGACACTTCAAAAACTAACAGTAATGCAAGACCAAAGCTAAATTCAATAAGTCATGCTTGCAATACATGCTGGCCATAAGAATGAGACTGTGAAGACTGTTTGATCATGTCTTTTATCTTTGTTTAACAAGATACGCTGCTCAGTGCTAACACAAAGTGTAATATTACTTTGACATATAAATAACTAGGTAATTAGCACCTAATATTAAAAATAAGCTATTTTCATGCATTTGCTAAATGAAATTGTCCGCAGTGCACCTGTAGTGCAAACGACTTGTCTACTAGTCGTTCAAGCACCCCACTAACTGTACATTTTGAAAATATGTTTTGCATATTCATAACTAATTGATGACAGCCACCATGATATGGGCCAGGTCTTGAGGTCAACATTCAAACTCACCAGAGGAAAGCTTAAGAGTTGAACATCTGGCCTCTATACAGCAGTGTTAATTAAAATTAAACACACTGACCCCTATTAAACTTTTCACGTCAATTACGTAACATTTCCAGCCTTTCTTGAGCTGTTTGTGACCTGTGATTACATATGTCCCATAATTACTCAACCACTACAATCTTTGTCCCATTTTGTTGGAGTTTAATTGGCTGGAAAGAATGTGGTGTCTTCCTAGATTATTTCATGCCACATTTATTAGGTGCTGTAAAAGCTACAAAGCAATTCTAACATTACCAAGATGGTCCTCAGGGTCTTTGTGCTCTGAAAGAGAAAGTTACTATTCTATTCGCCATGATTATTTTCACCATGTTATTCAATGTTCAGTAATGCAATAAAAATGTCTGCAGCATGTGGTCACAGTTTCATTCAGGAGAAAAAACAAAGGAATTTATGAATGCAGTATTCTTTTCAGCGACAAATCAAAAAGACTTGCCATGCATTATGCAAGATGTAAATTTCCATGAAGATAACTGAATCTCAAATAATTGCTTAAATAGCTCAATTTAAAGAGATTAATTAACTGTAGAGGGAAAAGTTTACAATCCCTTGGATTTAGGAGTTCAAACCCAACCAGTACAAGTTACATATTACAACCATTACACAGTGGCAGACAGTAACTTTACGTAACTTTAAGTAAATTTACTTGAGTATTGTACTTAAGTACACTTTTTGAGTATCTGTACTTTACTTGAGTATTATTTTTTCTGGAAACGTATGACTTTAACTTCATTACATTTGAAAGACAAATATTGTACTTTTCACTCCACTACATTTCTATCAAGATCCTCAAAGTAGAAAGTCGTTAGGCAGCTTTGAAAGTCAGTAGGTGATTTTTTTCTTCTCTAAAATGTGACTTTCTTTTTATCAGACAGTTTATCAGTAATCATTCTTGGGGCTACATGAAGTGATTTCCCAGCATTTTTTGAGCACTTACAAGTTCCAAATGTGATATTTATTTACAACAATTCAATAATAAGAAGTTAATATTGTGGTTTATATAAGACACAATATTGTCTGATTTTGCTAAATTGTGTAAGTGAAAGTATTAGCTATAAAGCCACAGAAGAACTGTTGTGCGTCTCCTAATAAAACACAAAAGGTGTTTGACTGAAGCAGCACTGCGCAGACTGTTCTGTGTGTGACATCAAAGTACAGCGAGAGCGATTAGACAGCATTTTTTTTTAAATGTTTGTTTTGATGTCAAATAAGTCTTGCTGTTTTGCATTTTTGTTAAAGCAGTGTTGCTGTTGTAAAGTTATACAGCTACAGTTGTGTTGCTGGGTTTTAAAGCAGGTTTGATTTTTTTATTTTCTTCCTTATCAGTCTGTATTTACAGCAATTTCACTGTCCACTAAATGTGGATGAATGGTTACACAGATGTGTCCAGAGCTGTGTGAGATCACTACCATCCTGCTTTTGTGGGGGTGGGTTGGGGTGTTAAATAATGATTTTTTTGTTTTGTTTAGTTTTATCCCCATATGTTTTTAACATTCTAAAAGCTCTTTATTCCAAAGATACTACAAGCTAGTCAGTGTATTCAGTAGGTGTAATGTATTGTAAGTTGCTTCAGAGGTATTGCAAATATTACATACAACAATAATAAAACAGTGCATTGACATAAATAAGGATAAATAATTTACTTTTGGCACTTAAGTACTTTTAAAAGCAAGTACTTCTGTACTTTTACTTAAGTAAAAATCTGTCTTTACAGCTTTTAATTATAATGGAGTAATATTTGACCAGCAGTATCTGTACTTTCACTTAAGTAATGCAGTTGTGTACTTTGTCCGCCTCTGCTATTACATGTTGTCGCAACAACAGGCTGTCAATCATCCACGAATGCCTACTTACATCACCACCCACCTAAGCAAGAAAGTAAACAACACGAAGACGATGGTTGCAGTCAGTGTCAGTGAAACATGAGAAAGAGAAATTTAATTCCTTTCATCAACCTGATATTAGCATTTTTACCCTAAAAGGTTGAAGCCTGTTTCTGCCCCAGACTGGAAAAAAAAAAAAAAAGTATAGCGACTGCTGTAGAACAATTTTGTGACTTTATTTACTGCAGTTGTGACTTCATTTCTTGTCATTGCGACTACGTATCTCAAAATGTAACATTATATCTCACCTTTGGGATGGTTCCTCATAATTATGACTATATATCAAAATGGGACTTTTATCTCACAGTTGTGAGTTTTTCAGAATTGTGATCTCACAATGACTTTATTTCACAATTGTCATTGTTTCTCATAGTTGTGTCTACTGTATGTCTGTTTATTGGACTTCTAACTATACTTCTATCTCAGAATGTGACTTTATATATAACAATTCTGACTGTTTCTCACACGTATTACTGTATAACTCAGAATATTACTTTATATTTTATAATTGTGACTACAAATCTCAGAATGTGGCATCATTTCTCATAAATGAAACTAAATATAGTGTGACTTTTTATCTCACAATTGGGACTATTTCTCGAAAATATGACTATATATCAGAATGATATATATACACTGAACAAAATTATAAACGCAACACTTTTGTTTTTGCCCCCATTTTTCATGAGCTGAACTCAAAGATCTAATACTTTTTCTATGTACACAAAAGGCCTATTTCTCTCAAATATTGTTCACAAATCTGTCTAAATCTGTGTTAGTGAGCACTTCTCCTTTGCTGAGATAATCCATCCACCTCACAGGTGTGGCATATCAAGATGCTGATTAGACAGCATGATTATTGCACAGGTGTGCCTTAGGCTGGCCACAATAAAAGGCCACTCTAAAATGTGCAGTTTTACTGTATTGGGGGGTCCGAAAACCAGTCAGTATCTGGTGTGACCACCATTTGCCTCACGCAGTACAACTCATCTCCTTCGCATAGAGTTGATCAGGTTGTTGATTGTGGCCTGTGGAATGTTGGTCCACTCCTCTTTAATGGCTGTGCGAAGTTGCTGGATAATGGCAGGAACTGGAACGCGCTGTCGTATACGCCGATCCAGAGCATCCCAAACATGCTCAATGGGTGACATGTCCGGTGAGTAAGCTGGCCATGCAAGAACTGGGATGTTTTCAGCTTCCAGGAATTGTGTACAGATCCTTGCAACATGGGGCCGTGCATTATCATGCTGCAACACGAGGTGATGGTCGTGGATGAATGGCACAACAATGGGCCTCAGTCACGGTATCTCTGTGCATTCAAAATGCCATCAATAAAATGCACCTGTGTTCGTTGTCCATAACATACGCCTGCCCATACCATAACCCCACCACCACCATGGGCCACTCGATCCACAACGCTGACATCAGCAAACCGCTCACCCACACGACGCCATACACGCTGTCCGCCATCTGCCCTGTATAGTGAAAACCGGG
>NW_015506332.1:8751-10751 GCF_001515645.1 Sinocyclocheilus grahami | reverse complement strand
TGATAAATGGAATCATGAATTCTGCTGTTTACCAAAAAATCCTGAAGGAGAATGTCCGGCCATCTGTTCGTGACCTCAAGCTGAAGCGAACTTGGGTTCTGCAGCAGGACAATGATCCAAAACACACCAGCAAGTCCACCTCTGAATGGCTGAAGAAAAACAAAATGAAGACTTTGGAGTGGCCTAGTCAAAGTCCTGACCGGAATCCTATTGAGATGCTGTGGCATGACCTTAAAAAGGCGGTTCATGCTTGAAAACCCTCAAATGTGGCTAAATTACAACAATTCTGCATACATGAGTGGACCAAAATTCCTCCACAGCGCTGTAACAGACTCATTGCAAGTTATCGCAAACGCTTGATTGCAGTTGTTGCTGCTAAGGGTGGCCCAACCAGTTATTAGGTTTAGGGGGCAAACACTTTTTCACACATGGCCATGTAGTTTTGGATTTTGTTTTCCCTTAATAATAAAAACCTTAATTTAAAAACTGCATGTTGTGTTCACTTGTGTTATCTTTTACTAATATTTAAATTTGTTTGATGATCTGAAACATTAAAGTGTGACAAACATGCAAAAAAAAATAAGAAATCAGGAAGGGGGCCAACACTTTTTCACACCACTGTACATTTATGTCCTATATACATATAGGAAATAAAACGGGAAGCAGTGACAACTCCCAGACACTATTTCTGCTTTGATCTCCTGCCCCTAAGGGTCAGGCGCCAGTGATGGAGTGAGAATGCTGACAGGTGCAATCCGGCAACTGCTACACCAATGCTGAGTGTGCAGGGCTTGAAACCAACACCGTGTGAAACTTGCTCAAAGAGATGTTTCAACATTAAGACCTTCACTATAGGTGAAGCTGCTCATCTTTTATTTGGGTGAGTCACAGGAGGACAGAGGCACTTGTATATATCAGGTAATGGGGCTTGTGCTAATATAGAAGCAGCCAGAGACTCACCGTGCCTTCAAAAAAATCCAACTGAAGTGCGTAGACCAAAAAAGGTTACCCAAAGATGAAGAGCTTGAAAAGGGTCCGCACATTCAAACATTAAAGCATCACAAGCGAGATGGCTTCTAGTTCTAACACTGTTAGCTTGGCATTGAAAATGGTCAACATGTGACCGAAACGTTTGCCTTGTTTTATTCAGTAAAATGCATATAATTTTCTCATCTCGCTTGTGATGCTTTAATGTTTGAATGTGCGGACTCTTTTCAAGCTCTTCACGCTTGTGCTAATATGAAATAATGTGTGCTCAAAACAAGAGAGGTTGTGATTCATGACACAGTTGACACTGAACTGTTCAATTGTTTATAGTGACACACACACACACACACACACAAAAAACCTTTGGACACTTAAAGGGATAGTTCACCAAAAATGAAAATTAACCCATGATTTACTCACCTGCAAGCCATCCTAAGTGTACATGACTTTCTTCTTTCAGACGAATACAATCAGAGTTATATTTAAAAATGTCCTGGCTCTTCCAATCTTTATAATGACAGTGAATGGGTGGTAATATTCAATAGTCCAAAATAAGTCCAATAAACTGTGCCCATCCATCATACAAAAGTGCTCCACACGGCTCTAGGGGGCTAATAAAGGCCTCCTAAAGTGAATCAATGTGTTTTCATAAGAAAAATATCCATATTTAACTTTATATTCAACTTTATAAACCTTTATCTCCAACTTCCGCTAACTGCCATATGTGGTTCACGAGACAGTGGCATCCCAGCGGATGATGCAGGACATAGGCATAAGCGTAATCACATAGCGTAAGCTCCAGTGAGAATATGCTAGTCTTGCGAGAACCAAGGTTTGTTTACAGGAGCAAAGGAAGCAAAGTTTCCCTTGTTTAGCAAAGGAAAACCAGTCTCCGCTTGGCTTATATCGTAATCCTCCAACATTTTTCTTTACAAATCCTAAATTTGTACTTCTAATTTGTAAAGGTTTTTTTTTTTTTTTTGCTCTCTCCTCTGCACTTCTGTGTTCTTCAC
>NW_015506332.1:8035-8460 GCF_001515645.1 Sinocyclocheilus grahami | reverse complement strand
ATAACTCTGATTGTATTCGTCTGAAAGAAGAAAGTCATATACACCAAGGACGGCTTGAGGGTGAATAAATCACGGGGTCATTTAAAATTTTGGGTGAACTATCCCTTTAAATCAAACTTTAAAATGTCTGAACTGTATTGCTTTAAATACACAAACAAGTCATAAATACAAGTCAGTTCCCCTCAAGTTCACACAGCCTGAATTTGGTGTGAATATTCAAATAATAGCATCACCTTAAACAGAACACTAACATTTTCTAAACTGAAACATTTGTCATTTTTTTAATTGAGAGAAATTATGCCTTACAAGCACATTCTCTTGTGTTTGGTGTAGCAGCTAACTTAAGCCTTAACTATTTTATGTTTATGAAAACTGGTGGTAAAATTCACACATTCTACTATTAAATAATACATTTTAATACTAAT
>NW_015506332.1:0-2022 GCF_001515645.1 Sinocyclocheilus grahami | reverse complement strand
AAATGCCTTGTTTATAATGGGTTTTAATTTTTTTGTCTCGTCGCTTCGGCCAGACAGAGCATCACAGTATGGTAAGGGGCATTACATTTCCGTCACACGCTTGAGGTTTTCGGCCAATCACAACACACTGGATAGCTGGCCAATCAGAGCACACCTCACTTTTCAGACCGATGAGTTTTGTAAAAATCGACGTGTTTCAGAAAGGCGGGGCATAGAGGAGAAGCAATACAGTATGTGGAAAATAATGTGTTTTTTGAACCTTAAACCGCATAAACACATTTCATTACACCAAATAAAATAATGTTCTTTTTAGCAACATCATATGACCCCTTTAAAAAAAGATGTTGCTCATTTTAATGCCCCAAATTCCATAAAAAAAACCAAAAAACAAGAGTCACTGTTATCCAATGATGCCATCCACCAGTTCTAAGCCACTGAACCACCAGCCGACCTGTCAATAGGCTGCTCTTGTACCGTGGGAGTTTTGTTGTTTGTGTGAAGAGAAGGAAACAGAGAGAGATGTTACCTGACATGATGGCAGTGTTTTCAGGCATAGAGCAGGATGTCAGTGCCAAACTGGCAGTGCTGATGGTGAGGTCTACCTGCAGTCAGCTGTCCCCTCACAACACAGTTCTCGTGCCCATGTATAATTTAGGCTGCAGTTCAGCTGTGCTCTCAAAATACTCTAAAGTTTCAGTTCATAAACAGCCTCTTTCCCCTTCGCCAACTCCGATTCGTTTTGAAAGCAGAGACTCAGGCTAGTTAGACAGCAGAAGTGCCACACCAGAGGCTTCCAGTGGTATGGGTCTTATTGTCTTACCCCCAGGAACACAAAACAGTCACTACAATAGAGAAATATAGGTCAACTTAGGCCAAACAACAGAGACAGAAATATATAAAGGCATTCTTGCTTTAAAAAAATTTAATAAATTACAGTCTTTTTGACTTGAAGTTATTTGACCTCAAGATTCAGACACTGCAGCACAGCAAAACTGGTGGGTCACAACCATTAAATGAGTCGAAGGACTGATTAGCTAAATGCTAAAAACAATGCTAAATTGAAATAATGAAGCTAACCATACAGTATAATTGGGCATTGTAAAGACATAAAAATAAAGAGGCTGATCAACTTTTCAAAGGGGTTGGAAATGTCTCCTATCTCTTTAACAGTCAAAGCAAGAGGATGAGCATCCAATCAAACGCTACAGTATTTTGGCACTAGTTCGTCTGTCAAATTCATCAGCTTCTTGTCAGAAGATAACTGAATTAGGCAGATGCCAACATGGACAATATGAATGACAGGACCTTGTCCTTAAAAATCATCAACAAAACTACACATGAAAAAAAACTGCCTATTCTGCCTATTTAGAGTTTTATGTAAAATTGTTTATGAACAGTTTTTCTTATGGACACTTTTCATCAGCATTGTACATCCTTCCAAGTTTTTTTCTTTTTTATGTATATACAGTATGTACATCTATAACACTATACTTTGTATTATATTATCTTTGCATCATTGCAAAAAAAACAAACAAAAAAACTTTACACTGATGTGAGAATGTTTCTAATATGACGGTTGTGGGAGTGACGGCACATTTGATATTGTTCTCTGTTCTGACTGCCATTATCAGCCTCTCTCAATTTTTTCCTCTTTTTGAAATTCTTTTTGAAATTCGTGAAAATACTATCATGGAGTTTTTTTAGTTTTGTTTTCCATTTCAGCAAATGGAAATGCAAATATATTCTCCTGTTCCGCTATAGAGTTTTACCCAATATGATGACTTCCACTTCTGAGAAATGTGAAAAGGGTCCATTGTTGGCCATATGCTATTCATAATAAGAACAATATTAATAAACATTATTTATACTACTACTACTCACGTTGGCCACAATTATCGGCACCCAATTACTGCGATATCCTTTTCCCAAGACAACAGCTCTGTGTTTTCTCTTATAATGCCTGATGAGTTTGGAGAGCACCTGACAAGAGATCAGAGACCATTCCTTCATACAGAATCTCTC
>NW_015506331.1:382673-382922 GCF_001515645.1 Sinocyclocheilus grahami | reverse complement strand
GAGCAGGGAACTCAGAAGGCCATGGCGGGACGACCTTGAGGCCTTGGCCTCGCCACTCGGCCCGGCCACTACAAGCTGGGAACTCAGGATGCCATAGTACAAGCGGTACGAATGTCCTCGCATAGGTGATCGGGTCGTGGCTCGCCTGAGCCACAGCGATGAACATTGCTCGTTCCTCCATTATAGCGGGGAGAAACAAACAGCAAAACAAAATACTTTTCAAAAACGAAAAACAAACACGGGGAGAAG
>NW_015506331.1:380441-380878 GCF_001515645.1 Sinocyclocheilus grahami | reverse complement strand
TAGAGCTGGCTGTTATCCTTTCACTGGAATTTATTGTTATACCACCCTTTGTAAACCCTATTGTTTATGGTCTAAACTTCCCTGGTATCCGCCAAAAAATTAGACATCTTATAAAAGCTTTCAAATAGGCTGCTTTGTTGTAATACTGATATACAGACAACAAAGTTTAAAGAAATTTGAAGATAATTGTTTAATCAACCAGTCACTCACCTTTTTAAAGCAATGTAATGCACTTAATATGATTGTAGTTTTAATATGTTGTTTTTCACCTCTCTGATTTCTATACAGAAATGATCATCTTTTATTCAGTTGACCTTCTCAGTAAATAAACATCTTTGTGACAAAATTTGGTAACACTTTACTTAAAGCCTTATATTGTATAATGCATTATAAAGGTATTCATAATGCATGCTGTAATGCATTGCATTTTTTCATAA
>NW_015506331.1:369027-375152 GCF_001515645.1 Sinocyclocheilus grahami | reverse complement strand
AGGTTTGTGCAGCACCGCTGCCGAGCCATTGGTTCGTTTTTTAAAACATACTGCACGAACCAATGGCTGTGCAGTTTCACTGCGTGATTGAAAAAGGCTTCAGTTCAGGAGAAAAAAGGAGCGTCTAGCAAATATGCAGTACTCGTTCCCGTATCTCAGGGAACCGAGGTTACGTTTGTATCCGAGTATGTTCACAGTTTATTAGTTCAATAAAAGGTTAAATAATTTGTTAGTTTAATATAGTTAACCTACCAGTTAATATATCCAGTTATATTTTCTTATGAACACAGAAATCATTACCCTACTTGATTGAGCAGATACAGACTAAACTACTGTGGAAATGGAGCTTAAAAACTACGATCAGGGTCCACCTCTGGAAGAAGAGAAGATGGGACCTTTTCTCAGTGAGGTAATCACAATAAATCTTATCTATCCATATATGCTGATTCCATTCATAATTATGCCCCCCCCCCCTAATTTATGCTTCTTCATATATAGATACTACTGGAGTTCAGTGATCAAATAAATGAACTGAGTATAACAGGACATTCAAAAGACAAAAACATTTATGCACTTCTACGTCCTGAGTTTAAGAAATGGGACATGTACCTAAGAGGCACTGAAGTATCATGTAAGTCAAGATGTGTTAAAACCATTTGTGCCTTTTGAAGAACTGTACCAAGATCCCTAAACCTGACTTTCTTTTTGTGTTATTCCTAATGCAGTCACAGCGAAAGTATATACAATGATTGACAAGTACAATGACATGCATCGGGGCAGAGAATTGCTAACGTTCAGTGACTTCTGTGAATTTGAAAGTGTCATCAAAGACCATGTGGCAGCCCTTCGAGATCCAGCTATAGCAACACTGAAGCATGTACGAGGTAAGTGTGTACTTTTCTTAATATACAGTATGGTCAGACAAATTTGGCAATATCTTTTTTTTTTCCGTTCACTTCAGAGTAACTCTAAAGCAGGTACAGCACACAAAAGTGACAATTAAAAATAAACAAACATCAAAATCATATCTGTAAAAGTTCAATTTTATCATCCTTGTTATATAAATGAAATTTAATTTTCAGAGATTGTTCAGAATGTGTTCAGAGACATATGTTATTCATCGTTTGACCGGTACCCTCCACTGAGATACACTGTCTCTGTAAGTACAACTGTATTATTATTATTATTATTCGTATTATTATTATTATTATTATTATTAATTGTATGATGTTTTTATCTTCAGAAAATAATTAATGACATTCATTCGAAACAAGAGGCCAAAGTGGAGAAAAGAATCAAGGAGTTTATTGATATGGAGCAACTGGTCTTCACTCAAGATAAGGTATTACAACAGAAACTCAATGCCTCTGATGTCCCTCAGAAGACTGGAATGGACTCTTGTCATGAGAACCTCTATGATGATGATGACACAATTTTAAATTCCAAAGGCTGTGCGTTGTTGGATACAAGATATCTTGTACCAGACAAACTAGTTCTCTATCATGAGGTGGGTTACTATGAAATGTATTTATTTATGGACAGTGACTGTAAACGCATAGTTATTTTAAATAATAGTTCATCCAAAATTAAAATTTGCTGTTAGGCCATCCAAGGTAGATTACTTTTTTTTCCTTCAGTGGAACAGTAAAGTAAATATTTTTTGCTGATTTTGTGGTCTTGGGGGATTCATAACATGCAAGTCAGGGTCTACTGTCACTTGATAGTCAAAAATGAATTAATACAAAAAGTTGCTAATTCGAGCATGCATTAACAGCACTTAAATGAAGGGCAAAATTAATGTTTTTATGATTTTTCATGGTTTATGTAAAAAAGACGAGTTGATAAACGCTAGTTTATTCACTTTATATATGTCAGGAAATATACACTGAACAGAGGTTAAATTGATCCAGATAAAGCTTTACTGGTACACAGGGTAGAACCGGGAGAGAACAGGTGAGTAGAATGATACAAATAGTACTTGGGTAACAGGGAGTGCTGGGTGGAGGAAGTGAGAGAGTCTGGCAGATCTATGACATTACCCCCCTCTCCATAGTCTGCTCCAGCGGACCGAGGACCCAGTGGCCTACCACAGCCATGAGGAGCTGGATGATGTGAATGTTGTTGATGGAATTTCGTGAGAAGAGCAGGGTCTAAGATATCATCTCGATGTACCCAGGATCTTACCTCTGGGCCGTAATCCTCCCAGTACCCCAGATATTCCAGTTGGCCACCATGGTGTTGGTAATCCATGGTCTTTTTGACTGTGTAGATGGGGTCACTGATGATCTGAGGTATGGGGAGGCTCATCAATTGGGCCAGGCTCTGTGGAGGGAACAGACACAGGTGGATAGTGAGTTTTTAACAGGGAGACGTGGAATAGAGCCCTGCACGGGCCTCGAATTTAGGCCCTAGCCCGGCACGTGTCCGACAGCTTATCAGAACTACCGGCCCGAGCCCATCTTTTTTCCCCCTTATCCTAAAACAGCTTATATTACTGTTTCGGCTATAAAAATAGTTGAGTTTTGTATGTAATGGCAAAGCGATTATATTTCGTTTAGTTTTTTTTATGAAGTTCATTTAGAAAAATGATTGGAGCATTTTTTGTTTGTTAAATATAAGTTTTTGTTTTTAAAGTAATGACCAAGTGGCCAGCGGCAGACAGTGAGCTGATAATAGCCTATGTTTGATCAATTTAGCCTTCTCAAATCATCATGACTTGCCTAAAATAAAATCTAGATATACTAAAACGCTCAAGCATATAACAATGTTTAAACGTTAAACCTGCGTTATAATAAATGTGCGCTATATCCAAGTTTGTGCAGAGAGTGGAAGCTAAAGCAGGACATGAAGGCACCAGCGTAATCACTTGCTTTTTTTTTCAGTGGAAACAACTTAAAATAGCCTACGCTGTCATTTTTGCTCATAAAGGTATGAGTAATATATCATTCTGAACTGTAAAGGGTCTACTTTTATTTGTGTGCACTCACAATATCAGCAAAATGTTGTGCTTTTATAAAATGAAGACAACAAACATGATGCGCTTTCTGCCGTCTCGTCTTGAACAGGAGCGCTTCACAAAAATGAACAAACTCAGCGAATACATGCCTCACAGACATGATAAATATATCTATAGAAAGCTTTAAATTACCACTTAATGAAATAAAACAAATCGAAAACAACAACTTTTTCATTATAATCATAAACCGTAAAGATGCACTTCTCTCTAAAGGCGTCTGAGGAGATGGCGAGTCAGGACCTTCATCTTCATCTTTGCGACACAGACTCAGAATACACTAGTTTATTAGTAAATAATTCAAATATCTCCTTACTATTTCCCCCTGACACATGCATGGTAATTACTTTTGCTGGGGCTTTGCGGCAAGCTTTAACCTATTGCATGCATTTGAACGCAGAACTGTTCATCTGCGCTGACGGCACGCATGCTGCCGTGGGACACTAAACAGAGCCACTCTTGAAAGTCGCGGCAGCATGGTCTCGTGTTGTTTCCACCAGTGCAGTAATTTTTGTCATCACTAATTGATGGATGTCTAAAATATAAAAATGAGGAGAAGCCTAAAGCAGGCCAGAGGCCCGGCCCACATCTGAACTATGACGTGAAAATTGGCTTAAAGCCCGGCCCAAGGAGCGTAAAAAAGGGCTGAAATGCAGGGCTCTAACATGGAATACTGGGTGAATTTTGTACTGTGAGGGGAGCTTGAGTTCATACTTGATGGGTTTAACCTGTCTTATGACCAGGAGTGGACCGATGTATTTTGAACTTAGTTTACGGCAGGGCAGGGCAGAGCAGGGCAGGGCAGGTGCAGACGGATGTCCTTCATGGATAGCCACACGAGTTGTTCAGGTTGGTATGCTGAAGCGTTCCTTCTCCAAATTTCTGCAAAGATCTTTTGTGTGTGCACTGCCCACTGAAAATGGTGATGAGCCTCGTTCCACACCCTCTCGCTCTCCCAGAACCAGTGGTTGATGGATGGTACCTCTGAGGGTTCCCCTGGCCAGGGTAATAATGGCAGTTGAAAGCCGAGTGTGCACTGGAACGGGGTGAGACCCGTTGATGGTAGTCAAAGAGAATTTTGGGCATACTCAGCCCAGGCGAGATATTGTTTCCAGGAGTCCTGGTGGCTGTGGCAGAAGGTCCTATGAAAGCGGCTGATCTCCTTCACCTTCCTTTCTGTCTGCCCATTGGATTGTGGATGGTACCTGGATGTCAGGCTAACAGTCACACCAATGAGTGAGAAGAAAGCTTTCCTGTAAACTGTGGACCATGGTCAGAAACGAAGTCCTCGGGATTTCCAAAATTGTGAAATACCTGGTTAAACAGGGCTTTGACAGTCTCCATGGCTGTGGAGAGTCCTTTCAGTGGAATCAGTTTGCATGCTTTGGAGAATCTGTCAACGATAACCAGGATGCAGGTATTCCCATTAGAAGCAGGCAAATCAGTGATAAAATCCACCCCTAGGTGTGACCATGGGCATCCAGGGATGGGCAGAGGAAAAACTTTACCAGATGCTAGATGGCGTAGAACTTTGGAGATCGCACACAGTTCTGGGAAGGTATGAGCTGGAGGGCACACCAGGAGCAGGTTCACTGTTGGAGGCTTCAGAGATTTGCTCATCAATAATCTACTGGATGGGGTTGACAAAAAGAGTGGAAGTAAGCACTGGTTCAGGGTCGCCATTGATTTCAGGGGGACGTGAAATCGAGATAATGCATCAGATCAGGTGTTTCTGGAGCCTGGTTGATAGGAGATGCTGAACAGGGAACAGGTAAAGAAAACAGCCCATCTGGCTTGTGTGGGGTTTAATCTCATTGCTTCTCTTAAATACTGTAGATTTTTATGATCAGTGAGAAAGGGTACACTGAGAGGGTATCGAACTCCCAATATCCATTGCCTCCACACTTCTATGGCGAGAAAGTGAATGGCACTCTGATGAAAGCTGCATTTCTCAGCCTTGAGGAACAGGTTTTAATCACACAGCCTCTGGAGGACCTCCGAAACATGCTGGTGATGTTCGGCCAGGCTCCAGGAATAGATAAGGATGTCATCTATGTACACAATCACGAATCGGTTCAGGAAGTCCCGGAGCACCTCATTCATTAAGTCCTTGAATACGGAGGGGGCGTTGATCAGGCCATATGGCATAACGAGGTACTCATAGTGCCCAGATGGTGTAATGAAGGTGGTCTTCCACTCCTCCCCCTCACATATCTGGATGAGGTTGTAGGCACTTCAGAGGTCCAACTTGGTGAAGATGGGGGCTCCACGAAATTGCTCCAAAGCAGCTATTATTAGGGGAAGTGGGTAATGGTACTTAATGGTTATTTTGTTGAGTGCCTGATAGTCAATGCAAGGCTGCAAGCCTCCGTCCTTTTTAGCTACGAAGAAGAAACTGGAAGCAGCAGGAGAAGTGGAGGGACAAATGCAGCCTTGCTTCAGAGCCTCTTCTACGTACTCCTCCATGGCCTTCTGTTCGGATATGGATAGTGGATAGATATGTCCACGAGATACTGTCAATGGCACAGTCCCATGGTCGGTGGGGTGGTAACCTGGAGGCTCATTTCAAGCAAAAGACATCTGCACATGGGGCATAACAGGCAGGGATATCCATGGATTGCTTATCCACCGGGATTTAAGTGGAGGTAATATTCACAGGAATAGTCGATGGTTGCTTGGATAGTGTTTGTGGAAGTTGAAGGAAACAGGTAGGGAAGCAGGTGGAGCCCCATCACAGAACATCTCCTGTGGTCCAGGATAATTTAGGTTGATGTTTAAGTAAGTAAATTGTATTTATATAGCACATTTAAACATAGCAAAGCTATTCAAAGTGCTGAACAAAGTACAGGAAGTTAAATAAAGACACAGTAAAACCAACAAAACAGGCAATAAAACAAACATAGAGTTAATTTAAAACACTAAGGATTAGCGTTAAGTTTGATTTGAAAATAGTAATAGAAGGTGTAAGGTGGATGTCCAGAGGCAACTGGTTCCACAGATGGGGACCGGCAACATCTCTCTTAGTTTTTAAACAGGAACAAGGAACAGATAAAAGAGCCTTGTCAGAAGATCTTAAAAGTATGGTAGATGACAGCGGAGTAAGAAAATCTTT
>NW_015506331.1:362049-363543 GCF_001515645.1 Sinocyclocheilus grahami | reverse complement strand
TACATATATCATGACATTTGTCATGCCATGATTATGAAGGTGTCATGTCAGTCTTATGCACACCCCTTCAAGTAAAGTGTTACCACTTTTTCTTTTTCTGTCAAAAGCTTTGCCGACTCTTCTTCCCTCATTACCTTCGACGGCGGGGCCACCAAGGTTTACGTGGAGATCCCCCAGGCAGAGGATGCGATTGCAGTGCACTTGTGCCCACAAAGCACTGCCACCTGGAGGAGTCGTCTGCATCTCCCTTCCAAGGTCTGTAAGCTGATGTTAGCCCTGGCTGCTAAAGCTTTAGTGTCACTGGACAGGCCGTCTCTGCCCTGCACATGATGGCCATTCTGCAAGTCCATCAGGCCAATGTGCTTAAAAAACTGCACAAGGGTAATTCTGAGTTGGTGTAGATGCAGGAATTTTGCACGGTGACCGACTTGGCTTTACGAGTGACTAAGGTCATATGATTGTTATATGAGAAAATTGGCACTGAATATGTGCACAAATTATTTATTTTTAGTTAAAATATCATTGTGCGTTACTTCCATAACCACAATAAACTCAAGAATGGATCATTTACCCTTAGATTTTAAAAACAAATAATATAGTTAAAACTGTGAATTCTGAGCAAACAACTGTATTTCATAAAGTTTGTCTAAAAGTCACTGAGTATGTATATATTTTTTTCACATAGCGGGAATAAGTAGCTGGATTCTGATTACTTTTACATGACTGTTACCCCAAACTACATAAAAAAAGCTTGATCAATGTCACGATTCACACAGGAGCACGGGAATGAAAGAGCGAGGAGACGAGGAGTAAAGTAAATTCCAAAGACTTTAATGAACTCAAAGCGGGGGAACACAGGAACACGGAAAATCACAGGGAACACAAAATTACATTTACAATACCGGACACTGAACTGATAACATGGAACACTATTTATACAAATGACGATGGGATGACGAGACACACCTGGGATCAAGAGAACTGAAAAGGGGACACCTGGATCAAATAAGGACAGGAACGGGAAGGACCAAATATGGGCATGGAAACATATGGGGAGTAAAACACACACAAAACACGGAACAGAGTCTGACATTACTCCACCAGGGAGGGGGGTGGGCGCCCTGGAGGCTGGTGCAGGAATGGTACACGGGGAATACCTCCAGGGTGGATCAGGCAGTCCAGGGTGCCATGGCGGCACAGGGAGCTCAGGGGCCATAGCGGAGCAGGCAGACTAGGAAGCCATGGCGGAGCAGACGGTTCAGGAGGCCATGGCGGATCAAGCCACAGCGTGCTCGTTCCTCCATTATAGCGGGGAGAAACAAACAGCAAAACAAAATACTTTTCAAAAACGAAAAACAAAAAAACAAAGAAGGGGCGCCGCTTACTGTAATGGTCCGGTATTCTGTCACGTTTCACATGGGAGCACGGGAACGAAGGAGCGAGGAGACGAGGAGTAAAGTAAATTCCAAAGACTTTAATGAACTCAAAGCGGGG
>NW_015506331.1:356910-358613 GCF_001515645.1 Sinocyclocheilus grahami | reverse complement strand
TAACATATATAAAAAGTAATACTGCAGCAATAATATTAAAGTAGTGGAATTGTTGTCATCATTTACTCACCCTCCTGTTATGCCAAACCATTTTTTTTTACTCATAGCACACAAAATGAGGGTTAAAAAGGATAGTGATAGCAACTATCAAGCTTTGCAAAGCACTTTTTTTCACTGTAAATATTTATTAAATATTTACAAAAAATGTCCCCTCTGCTATTAAAATCTGCTGCATTAAGGACATATGCAAGAAACATCTATCCTTACTATATAAGGAGAAGAGGGGTGTCAGGGAGTCTCTGTCACCAGTCACCAGCTCTGGACTCCCCAGAATCCTCCCCGGCTCACACCTGTTCACAACCACGATCACCATCACCTGGAGTTCTGATCACCTGCACCTGCCGTCTTCAATCAAGCCACCTTCAAAAGCACGCTCCTTCCAGTCACTCACCATCCGGTCTACCGTTCACCCTGGCAAACTATTCCAGACCCTTACCGGTGTAATAATTTTATTTAGTTGTAAGGGAATTAATCATTATTAATTCATTCAGGTTTATAGCTCAGGTTTTAAAAGAACTCGCGTGTCTCCATCCTGTAGGTGGGTCTGCTGTGAGACATAGATCCTACACCTGTTACTCACCTGGTGTTTGTACGTACCTCCAGTGTCTCCAGCGTTCCAGCGATCCTGTCCCTCGTCGACCTCATTCATTCCCCGGACTCCTGCAAAGGATCAAACAAACCATTACCCAGAGCTAAGAACCCAAGAACTATCATTATAATCTGACTTACCTGCCATATGTCTTCTTTCCCTGCTGTTGTCAATAAACTATCCTGTTTGCACTCTTACCTCATGTCTCTGCCTTGAACTGTGACAGAAGACCGGACCATCAACATGATTGCTGCTGAGGACCGGCTGTGGCGTTTGAGGCAGGACGGTCGGAGATCGGAGCGATATGTGGAGGAATTCCTCGAGCTTGCCAACAAAGTGAGCTGGCATGACGCCGCTCTAGGTGCGTGTTTTCAGCTGGGGCTCGGCGACGAGACAATCCGCTGCGAACTTCCTGTGAGTGATTTCCCCCTAATCGAGCTGATTAACTTCGTCATTTATTTAAATTGTTCTGACTTTGAAGTCAAAGAAATAAAGGCACGGTCTAAGTCTCATTGTCCAGCCCCCTCTGGAACACGCCGAGTCTCCCCAGCTCACCTCCCGCCAGAAACCCCCACATTCCGCGTCAACAGCACCGACTACCTGCTCAACCCACAGAACCCCCGAGTCAAGTCACCTTTATTTATATAGCGCTTTTAACAATACAGATTGTGTCAAAGCAACTGAACAGCATTAATTAGGAAAATAGTGTGTCAATAACACAAAATGACAATAGTAAACACTCATTTTTGAGTTAAAGACAGAGTTCATCATTGAATTTAGTGTTGTCATCATCCAGCTCAGTTCTGTTTAAATAGTATCTTTGCAATCCTTTGCATCATTTGAAAAAACCTTGGGAGAAACCAGGCTCAGTCGGGGGGCCAGTTCTCCTCTGACCAGACAAAACCAGCAGTTCAATTTCAGGCTGCAGCAAAGTCACATTGTGCAGAGGTTCCTGTGGTCTTGTCCCGGTGGTCGTCTGAGACAAGGTCTTTACAGGGGATCTGTATCTGGGGCTCATCTAGTTGTCCTGGTCTCCGCTGTCTTTCAGGGCTGT
>NW_015506331.1:336457-355651 GCF_001515645.1 Sinocyclocheilus grahami | reverse complement strand
ATGTAGCAAGTACATCGGGTGTTATGAGAAGTGTTCCCGGTTCCGGTTTACCTAATTCATGCAGCCTAAAAATCCTTTAACGGATTTGAATATTAGACGCGTGTTAATGAGTTGTGTAAGCCAGGTTAAAGAGATGGGTCTTTAGTCTAGATTTAAACTGCAAGAGTGTGTCTGCCTCCCGAACAATGTTAGGTAGGTTATTCCAGAGTTTGGGCGCTAAATAGTCAAGTTTATTTGTACAGTGCTTTTCACCATACAAATCATTGCAAAGCAACTTTACAGCCAATTAAGTTTCTACAATATTTAGTGGTAGTTTATCAGTGGTGACTGTCAGTTAATGTACATATGGCTGCGTTGCTAGCTGTGCTATGCAGCTGCACGACTCAGTCGTCGCTTCAGTCGAAAGTAACCTGAATCCTATGGCGAAGCGGCCGCTTATATAGCCCGATGACTCCACCCATTCTGGCGGGCTTTGGCGGGCTCTACTGGCATAGGTTTGTGCAGCACCGCTGCCGAGCCATTGGTTCGTTTTTTAAAACATACTGCACGAACCAATGGCTGTGCAGTTTCACTGCGTGATTGAAAAAGGCTTCAGTTCAGGAGAAAAAAGGAGCGTCTAGCAAATATGCAGTACTCGTTCCCGTATCTCAGGGAACCGAGGTTACGTTTGTATCCGAGTATGTTCACAGTTTATTAGTTCAATAAAAGGTTAAATAATTTGTTAGTTTAATATAGTTAACCTACCAGTTAATATATCCAGTTATATTTTCTTATGAACACAGAAATCATTACCCTACTTGATTGAGCAGATACAGACTAAACTACTGTGGAAATGGAGCTTAAAAACTACGATCAGGGTCCACCTCTGGAAGAAGAGAAGATGGGACCTTTTCTCAGTGAGGTAATCACAATAAATCTTATCTATCCATATATGCTGATTCCATTCATAATTATGCCCCCCCCCCCTAATTTATGCTTCTTCATATATAGATACTACTGGAGTTCAGTGATCAAATAAATGAACTGAGTATAACAGGACATTCAAAAGACAAAAACATTTATGCACTTCTACGTCCTGAGTTTAAGAAATGGGACATGTACCTAAGAGGCACTGAAGTATCATGTAAGTCAAGATGTGTTAAAACCATTTGTGCCTTTTGAAGAACTGTACCAAGATCCCTAAACCTGACTTTCTTTTTGTGTTATTCCTAATGCAGTCACAGCGAAAGTATATACAATGATTGACAAGTACAATGACATGCATCGGGGCAGAGAATTGCTAACGTTCAGTGACTTCTGTGAATTTGAAAGTGTCATCAAAGACCATGTGGCAGCCCTTCGAGATCCAGCTATAGCAACACTGAAGCATGTACGAGGTAAGTGTGTACTTTTCTTAATATACAGTATGGTCAGACAAATTTGGCAATATCTTTTTTTTTTCCGTTCACTTCAGAGTAACTCTAAAGCAGGTACAGCACACAAAAGTGACAATTAAAAATAAACAAACATCAAAATCATATCTGTAAAAGTTCAATTTTATCATCCTTGTTATATAAATGAAATTTAATTTTCAGAGATTGTTCAGAATGTGTTCAGAGACATATGTTATTCATCGTTTGACCGGTACCCTCCACTGAGATACACTGTCTCTGTAAGTACAACTGTATTATTATTATTATTATTCGTATTATTATTATTATTATTATTATTAATTGTATGATGTTTTTATCTTCAGAAAATAATTAATGACATTCATTCGAAACAAGAGGCCAAAGTGGAGAAAAGAATCAAGGAGTTTATTGATATGGAGCAACTGGTCTTCACTCAAGATAAGGTATTACAACAGAAACTCAATGCCTCTGATGTCCCTCAGAAGACTGGAATGGACTCTTGTCATGAGAACCTCTATGATGATGATGACACAATTTTAAATTCCAAAGGCTGTGCGTTGTTGGATACAAGATATCTTGTACCAGACAAACTAGTTCTCTATCATGAGGTGGGTTACTATGAAATGTATTTATTTATGGACAGTGACTGTAAACGCATAGTTATTTTAAATAATAGTTCATCCAAAATTAAAATTTGCTGTTAGGCCATCCAAGGTAGATTACTTTTTTTTCCTTCAGTGGAACAGTAAAGTAAATATTTTTTGCTGATTTTGTGGTCTTGGGGGATTCATAACATGCAAGTCAGGGTCTACTGTCACTTGATAGTCAAAAATGAATTAATACAAAAAGTTGCTAATTCGAGCATGCATTAACAGCACTTAAATGAAGGGCAAAATTAATGTTTTTATGATTTTTCATGGTTTATGTAAAAAAGACGAGTTGATAAACGCTAGTTTATTCACTTTATATATGTCAGGAAATATACACTGAACAGAGGTTAAATTGATCCAGATAAAGCTTTACTGGTACACAGGGTAGAACCGGGAGAGAACAGGTGAGTAGAATGATACAAATAGTACTTGGGTAACAGGGAGTGCTGGGTGGAGGAAGTGAGAGAGTCTGGCAGATCTATGACATTACCCCCCTCTCCATAGTCTGCTCCAGCGGACCGAGGACCCAGTGGCCTACCACAGCCATGAGGAGCTGGATGATGTGAATGTTGTTGATGGAATTTCGTGAGAAGAGCAGGGTCTAAGATATCATCTCGATGTACCCAGGATCTTACCTCTGGGCCGTAATCCTCCCAGTACCCCAGATATTCCAGTTGGCCACCATGGTGTTGGTAATCCATGGTCTTTTTGACTGTGTAGATGGGGTCACTGATGATCTGAGGTATGGGGAGGCTCATCAATTGGGCCAGGCTCTGTGGAGGGAACAGACACAGGTGGATAGTGAGTTTTTAACAGGGAGACGTGGAATAGAGCCCTGCACGGGCCTCGAATTTAGGCCCTAGCCCGGCACGTGTCCGACAGCTTATCAGAACTACCGGCCCGAGCCCATCTTTTTTCCCCCTTATCCTAAAACAGCTTATATTACTGTTTCGGCTATAAAAATAGTTGAGTTTTGTATGTAATGGCAAAGCGATTATATTTCGTTTAGTTTTTTTTATGAAGTTCATTTAGAAAAATGATTGGAGCATTTTTTGTTTGTTAAATATAAGTTTTTGTTTTTAAAGTAATGACCAAGTGGCCAGCGGCAGACAGTGAGCTGATAATAGCCTATGTTTGATCAATTTAGCCTTCTCAAATCATCATGACTTGCCTAAAATAAAATCTAGATATACTAAAACGCTCAAGCATATAACAATGTTTAAACGTTAAACCTGCGTTATAATAAATGTGCGCTATATCCAAGTTTGTGCAGAGAGTGGAAGCTAAAGCAGGACATGAAGGCACCAGCGTAATCACTTGCTTTTTTTTTCAGTGGAAACAACTTAAAATAGCCTACGCTGTCATTTTTGCTCATAAAGGTATGAGTAATATATCATTCTGAACTGTAAAGGGTCTACTTTTATTTGTGTGCACTCACAATATCAGCAAAATGTTGTGCTTTTATAAAATGAAGACAACAAACATGATGCGCTTTCTGCCGTCTCGTCTTGAACAGGAGCGCTTCACAAAAATGAACAAACTCAGCGAATACATGCCTCACAGACATGATAAATATATCTATAGAAAGCTTTAAATTACCACTTAATGAAATAAAACAAATCGAAAACAACAACTTTTTCATTATAATCATAAACCGTAAAGATGCACTTCTCTCTAAAGGCGTCTGAGGAGATGGCGAGTCAGGACCTTCATCTTCATCTTTGCGACACAGACTCAGAATACACTAGTTTATTAGTAAATAATTCAAATATCTCCTTACTATTTCCCCCTGACACATGCATGGTAATTACTTTTGCTGGGGCTTTGCGGCAAGCTTTAACCTATTGCATGCATTTGAACGCAGAACTGTTCATCTGCGCTGACGGCACGCATGCTGCCGTGGGACACTAAACAGAGCCACTCTTGAAAGTCGCGGCAGCATGGTCTCGTGTTGTTTCCACCAGTGCAGTAATTTTTGTCATCACTAATTGATGGATGTCTAAAATATAAAAATGAGGAGAAGCCTAAAGCAGGCCAGAGGCCCGGCCCACATCTGAACTATGACGTGAAAATTGGCTTAAAGCCCGGCCCAAGGAGCGTAAAAAAGGGCTGAAATGCAGGGCTCTAACATGGAATACTGGGTGAATTTTGTACTGTGAGGGGAGCTTGAGTTCATACTTGATGGGTTTAACCTGTCTTATGACCAGGAGTGGACCGATGTATTTTGAACTTAGTTTACGGCAGGGCAGGGCAGAGCAGGGCAGGGCAGGTGCAGACGGATGTCCTTCATGGATAGCCACACGAGTTGTTCAGGTTGGTATGCTGAAGCGTTCCTTCTCCAAATTTCTGCAAAGATCTTTTGTGTGTGCACTGCCCACTGAAAATGGTGATGAGCCTCGTTCCACACCCTCTCGCTCTCCCAGAACCAGTGGTTGATGGATGGTACCTCTGAGGGTTCCCCTGGCCAGGGTAATAATGGCAGTTGAAAGCCGAGTGTGCACTGGAACGGGGTGAGACCCGTTGATGGTAGTCAAAGAGAATTTTGGGCATACTCAGCCCAGGCGAGATATTGTTTCCAGGAGTCCTGGTGGCTGTGGCAGAAGGTCCTATGAAAGCGGCTGATCTCCTTCACCTTCCTTTCTGTCTGCCCATTGGATTGTGGATGGTACCTGGATGTCAGGCTAACAGTCACACCAATGAGTGAGAAGAAAGCTTTCCTGTAAACTGTGGACCATGGTCAGAAACGAAGTCCTCGGGATTTCCAAAATTGTGAAATACCTGGTTAAACAGGGCTTTGACAGTCTCCATGGCTGTGGAGAGTCCTTTCAGTGGAATCAGTTTGCATGCTTTGGAGAATCTGTCAACGATAACCAGGATGCAGGTATTCCCATTAGAAGCAGGCAAATCAGTGATAAAATCCACCCCTAGGTGTGACCATGGGCATCCAGGGATGGGCAGAGGAAAAACTTTACCAGATGCTAGATGGCGTAGAACTTTGGAGATCGCACACAGTTCTGGGAAGGTATGAGCTGGAGGGCACACCAGGAGCAGGTTCACTGTTGGAGGCTTCAGAGATTTGCTCATCAATAATCTACTGGATGGGGTTGACAAAAAGAGTGGAAGTAAGCACTGGTTCAGGGTCGCCATTGATTTCAGGGGGACGTGAAATCGAGATAATGCATCAGATCAGGTGTTTCTGGAGCCTGGTTGATAGGAGATGCTGAACAGGGAACAGGTAAAGAAAACAGCCCATCTGGCTTGTGTGGGGTTTAATCTCATTGCTTCTCTTAAATACTGTAGATTTTTATGATCAGTGAGAAAGGGTACACTGAGAGGGTATCGAACTCCCAATATCCATTGCCTCCACACTTCTATGGCGAGAAAGTGAATGGCACTCTGATGAAAGCTGCATTTCTCAGCCTTGAGGAACAGGTTTTAATCACACAGCCTCTGGAGGACCTCCGAAACATGCTGGTGATGTTCGGCCAGGCTCCAGGAATAGATAAGGATGTCATCTATGTACACAATCACGAATCGGTTCAGGAAGTCCCGGAGCACCTCATTCATTAAGTCCTTGAATACGGAGGGGGCGTTGATCAGGCCATATGGCATAACGAGGTACTCATAGTGCCCAGATGGTGTAATGAAGGTGGTCTTCCACTCCTCCCCCTCACATATCTGGATGAGGTTGTAGGCACTTCAGAGGTCCAACTTGGTGAAGATGGGGGCTCCACGAAATTGCTCCAAAGCAGCTATTATTAGGGGAAGTGGGTAATGGTACTTAATGGTTATTTTGTTGAGTGCCTGATAGTCAATGCAAGGCTGCAAGCCTCCGTCCTTTTTAGCTACGAAGAAGAAACTGGAAGCAGCAGGAGAAGTGGAGGGACAAATGCAGCCTTGCTTCAGAGCCTCTTCTACGTACTCCTCCATGGCCTTCTGTTCGGATATGGATAGTGGATAGATATGTCCACGAGATACTGTCAATGGCACAGTCCCATGGTCGGTGGGGTGGTAACCTGGAGGCTCATTTCAAGCAAAAGACATCTGCACATGGGGCATAACAGGCAGGGATATCCATGGATTGCTTATCCACCGGGATTTAAGTGGAGGTAATATTCACAGGAATAGTCGATGGTTGCTTGGATAGTGTTTGTGGAAGTTGAAGGAAACAGGTAGGGAAGCAGGTGGAGCCCCATCACAGAACATCTCCTGTGGTCCAGGATAATTTAGGTTGATGTTTAAGTAAGTAAATTGTATTTATATAGCACATTTAAACATAGCAAAGCTATTCAAAGTGCTGAACAAAGTACAGGAAGTTAAATAAAGACACAGTAAAACCAACAAAACAGGCAATAAAACAAACATAGAGTTAATTTAAAACACTAAGGATTAGCGTTAAGTTTGATTTGAAAATAGTAATAGAAGGTGTAAGGTGGATGTCCAGAGGCAACTGGTTCCACAGATGGGGACCGGCAACATCTCTCTTAGTTTTTAAACAGGAACAAGGAACAGATAAAAGAGCCTTGTCAGAAGATCTTAAAAGTATGGTAGATGACAGCGGAGTAAGAAAATCTTTCAGATAGGATGGAGCTCAATCATGAAAAGCTTTAAAAAAGGAACAACAAGATTTTAAACAATTCTAAAATGGACAGGAAGCCAATGAAGCTAAGCTAAAATTAGGGTGACATGGTCATATTTCTTTGCCTTGGTCAACAGCCTTTCAGCTGCATTTTGTACCATCTGGAGGCACGTAAGCGATGACAGAGGAAGACCCAAATACAATGAATTACAATAATCTAATTGTGAGGTAATAAAAGCATGAGTAACCTTCTCCAAGTCTTGAAAAGACAAAAATTTAATTTTTGTAAATAATTCACAATGAATACAAACTGTTCTTAACAATATAATTGTTTGGTTTGGATAAGCATAATTCTAAGTCAAGAATGACTCCAAGTTTTCTAACCTGGGAGGAAATTGAGGGGGTATGATTGCCCAGCTCCTTAGTGAGACCACTCCTCAATTTTGGGGGACCAAAAACAATTATTTTTGATTTGTCCTCATTAAGTTGCAGAAAGTTATTTGATAACCATTTCTAAATATCCCAGATACATTAAAACAATGGTCGAATAGAATCAGCAGCTTTCAACAGCAGGTACAGCTGTGTATTGTCAGCATAAAAATGAAATGAAACATTGTGCTTCCAAATTATATCCCACAGTGGATGCATATATAAGTTAAAAAGAAGCGGGCCCATAATAGAGCCTTGAGGTACTCCACTAATAATAGAAGCAGAAGATGAAGATAACTTACCTAACTCTACAGAAAAAGACCCGTCTTTAAGATATGAGCTGAACCATTGTAAGGCAATACCACTGATACTGATAAAATGCTCTAAATAAAACCACACTGTATTTTGTTTTGCCTACAAAACCACCACTGGCTCTGCATCCATTTACCTAAATTCATTACTTCAGAGTTATGTGCCCTCTTGAAGCTTGTGTTCTGAAAGTGAACGACGCATTATTGTGCCATCTCAAAGAGGCACAAAATCACTTTCACAGACTTTTACATTAACTGTTCCGTCCTGGTGGAATGACCTGCCGAACTCAGTCCGAGCAGCTGAGTCCTTAGCCATCTTCAAGAAACGACTGTTCCATCTTTATTTGAGCCTCTAACTCTAGCATTTTCTATTCTATTTTAATTCTACTTTATCTATTTATCTTCTTTTTTTTTATAAAAAAAACACTAGCTAAAACACTTTTCTATTCTATCTACTTGTTTTTCTTTGTGTGTGTGTGTGTATAATGTGTATATATATATATATATTCATATAAATACCTTGCTATGTGTACTGTGTTAGGCTAACCGAAACTTGTCATTTGCACTTATATATTGTTGCTCTTTTGTTAGTTTTGACTGCTTTCATTGTCCTCATTTGTAAGTCGCTTTGGATAAAAGCGTCTGCTAAATGACTAAATGTAAATGTAAACACCAAATAAGAACATTATGATCTACAGTATCAAAGACTGCTGTAAGATCAAGTAACATCAATACAGCATTTTTACCGGCATCAACTGCAAACAAAATGTCACTGAACACTTTTAGCAAGGCAGACTCAGTGCTATCATAAGCAGTGAAGCAAAAATATTCTTATTCTTAAGTAAAGGCTGAACAACCTCATGCTTAAAACAGTTTGGGACCACCCCAGTGTCCAAAGATGAATTAATAAACACTAGAAAACACTGGGGCAAATTACAAAAAAAAGCTGCTTTTATAATCTCTGAGGGAACATCATCTAGTGAGGTGCTAGTTGTCTTCATCTTGTTAAGCAGATCACAGAGTTCCATTAAAGAGACATGTTGAAAGTGATGAAAGAAAAACGGACTAGCCAGCTAATTTAAAGAGAGATCTGAGAGCTGTGAAGTGAAAGATGAACGAAAGGCTTTCACTTTATCAGCAAAAAAATGTAAAAAAAGTTCAGCCAAAGGTTCACCATGAAGTTGGCAACACGGATTGATTACTGAATTTATCATGGAGAATAAAATGTGTGTAGCAATTAAATCAGAACAAAAATATTTTGATCTAACTTACTTTGCAACATTCTGAAAACTTAACCAGACTCTCTGAAAGGACACAGTTAAACGACCATGCTTTCATCTCCTCTCCGCTTAATGACTGGCCTGTCTGAGAGAGCGAGCATTATCATCCAACCAGTAACAATTTTTTCGCTTAGGTTGTTTCAGCTTAAAAGGTCCAATTGAATCTAAATTAAATCGTCATGCCCAAAGGAAGACTCTGTAGCGTTCAAGATAGAACAAGTGTTGCTTGATTCATACAGTATGTTGAGTAAAACCAAATGAATCCAAGACATTACAAAACTCAGCAACCAAGGGATGTCCTGAGCAAACGTGCATTAAGATCACCCAGTAATAACATACGGTCATACAACAGAACAATAGATGTTAAAAATGCAGAAAATGACTTAAAATGATTGTCCAAGTTAGGTGGCCTATAGATGAGAGCACAGAGCAGCACAGAAGAGGCAGACTGTAATGCCACACACTGTCTGTATTTTAAGTGACTGTTTAAAAACCATAGCAACCCCACCGCTCCTACCAGCAGACCAAGGGTACTAATAAAACAACAGTTTGACGGACAAAGTTCTTCGAAAACTGCCAACTCACTAGCACCGGCCCAGGTCTCCATCAAAAATAAAATATCATAATCGCGTCTGGTAAAAAAGTAATTTAAGATAAAAGTTTTGTTGCACATGGACCTAAATTAACTAGGGCCATGGTCTTGAGGTGCACAGTTAATCCGTAACAAGTTAATCCACTGGGGGAAAAAAGTAGTTTGTTTTGGTAATCTTAAATTAAAATCTGAAAATGTGCTTCTGATCTGGAATGGCATTCCTCCTTTGATGACATCAGTTTGACCGCTTGGACAGAACATCCTTAAAGAATCAGACTTCCCCATTTGCCTGAGGCTATGGATTACAGCTAATAATTTTATAAATAATGTTAAGTTCCTTGCACACACTGATTTTTTCACCTTGGTGTATATATATATATATATATATATATATATATATATATATATGACTCTCAAGTGCCTGTAGCCACTGGCTAGTGGAATAGGAGAAGATGATCAGTTAATAACAATTTCAAATTGAGTCTGTATGTGCAAACAAACCATACATGCAAGTGCATTGGCACTAGAGGTTCACTAGAAAGATCACTAGAGGGCAAACAACCCCAAAAGGCAGATTAAATATATTTTCATATCTTTTAAGTGAATGCTATAGTTATTCATGTCATGTCTCTTTATAGATCATCTATCAACGGCTCACAGACTATGCCCCCATGCTAATAATCCTCTTCATGCTGAAGGATGCAGCTAAGATATTACAGCATCAAATGCTAGAAATAAGGAATGGAGCAGATGTGGCCAAACTGCTAAAAGAAGACTCAGAGCAAGGGCGAAGGAGAGCTGATCTAAAGCAGTGTCTGGAGCGCCTCATACAAGCTCAAGGACTGATAAGTAAAAGACTCTGAGACTGAGACATCTCTAATAAACATCAGGGATGTGAATAAATTTAGCATCAGGGGCCGGGCTATCTTGTTTTTATCTTGTTCCAGTAATTCTATCTGTTAAATCAGTAGCAAACAATTTAAGATGTTTCAAATCATCCTTAGAGTTACTGAAATTGTACAGTATACTGCAATGTAGAATAAAGTCATCACATTGCATTTACACTCAAACCAAGTCTTAATAAAATCCAAAATTACTGTAATATCTATCCAATATTTTATAAATTAAGTAAATTCTTGTAGAATGAAGAACGAAGGTGTCTCTACTCTCTAGACACATTCTAAAATGTTTTAAAATAAGAAAATGTCAAAAAGCAACAACATAGTCAAATACATCCATGTTCAGTAAAGTAAATAGCGGGTTGACAAAAAAAATACTTTCAGTGTGAATGGCTTATTGACATGAATTATTGACAATTTTATCAGTTACCTCTCGTTAAGTAGCCTTTTATTTCAGGTGTTGTAAGTGAATATACACTTAATCCACTAATGTTTTTTGTTGTTGTTGTTTGTATGTCGATACTGTGTTTTACTGAAACAGCTTCAGATGTTTCAGTGTGAAATCAGTTCAAACAATTTTGAATCAATTCAGAATCAATTTAGCTAATGTAATGTATTGTTAAAAAAAAAATCAACTCAAAGGTGGGGGAATGTCAGTAATCAGGACTACACAAACTATGTCTTGTTTTGATCTTTTGATTTATAAGATTTAATTTTGCCATTATTATGTAAGAGAACATTATGTTTTATGTCATATGATATATGTAAACATGTGACTGATATTGTCAGAGTGTGGGTGGTAATAACTGTAATATTGCCCCTGTGTATTTTTGACTCAAATTATTTAGCAGTCAATAAATTTAATAATTTAGCCTATTCTCTTAAGTATTCTGAAGTTTACAGGTTACAGGATGCTGAATTGGAGTAACAAAAGGAGGAATTTGCTCAATTGTTATCTTATTGAGAAAACATCTACTGGTACAGCCTAAAACTTACTGCTTGGGCAAAACAATAGTGAATGTCCGGTGCACAAAAAAGTGATTTGCAAAGCGTATACATTGGGTTTATGTTGAGTTTAATCACAGTACAGATGCATAATAGGTTAACAGGGAACAGAAATAGGGAAAAGGGGAATCACCAAAAGGGTGAGAGAAATTGAGACAAATTCTGCTGTAATATCACACAAGTGATAGAAATGTCCTCTAAAGTGTTTCTACAATAAATATTCTCTGGTTAAAAGTAAAAAAAATACTTTTTTGGCTTAATTATAATTGTAAGGACCACCCACTGACCCAACGAAGAAATTCCATGATGTGGGTGAAGGAATAATGGGCCTCATTTATCAATCTAACATAGAAACGAGCGCAGATCTGTGCGCACAAATCAATTTACGACAGAGTTCACGTGTGATTCATGAAACATTCTTATGCCGCCAATCTCATCGTACGAATGATCGCACGTTGATAAATGTGGCGGCAGAAAACAACTGTCATTTGAATATCACGCCCCTAAAAACACCCTGTTTACACCACGGAGAAACGAAACCCGGCCAAAAAGAGGAAGTAATCTCGTGAAAGAGAAATTGATCTTACTTCAAAAACACCCGGTAACCCTGTAATTGCAAACAATTATGTACATTGTAGCGTCTGGACCACTCAAACACACAATATATATTTTGTTAGCTAGATTTAACAAATACTCTGTAACACCCCAGGAAGCCGAACAGGCCCCTGGTTCCATGGTAACCCGGACACCCGATACATTTACGACCTCCTGGAATTTAGGTGAAGGATGTGAGAAAAACGCACCCGGAAACCCTAAGTTTTGTACCAGGCTTTCGGCCTCGACCTTTCAATTTCACCAAGATCCTCTGACTCAAACTGGTTCTTTTCCCTCAACCAACTTCAGCAAGGATCTTGGGCCTTAAGATTGCATCAGGAATCTCTTTCAGACAGACGAGACTCGCAAGTATCAAACTTAGTCTTATTAATTGATATATTAAGTATCAGTTGCACCTTTTTACAAAGGTGTGTTTGAACTAAGAATCTGATGTTTCCCTCAGGCGTAGATCTGCTGAATATGCAAATGTTTCAATAACTTCATGTTCTTATTTTCGTTTCTCTTTAAATGCACAATGAACTCACAGCACATAGAGATTTAATAAACTGATTTAAACTTTGTGTGCACTATAAGCAGATGTCTGATAAGTATTTATAAAGGGGAATTTCATTGACCTCCTTAACATGGGTTTCGTCAGTTCAGCGAACATACAGGGCAGATAAAGTTGATAAGGTGTCACAGTTCTTTATCTTCAATAAACAATACGCATTCATTGTGCTTCCTTTTCCCGCTTCTTTGTTTCCCATCATCCTTTTGTCAATTCCTTGTTTGGTCGTTCCTTGTGCTTTCTTCCCTAATGAAATTATTGAAAAACAATATTGTTAATTTATTTAAAAATAAAACAAATTACATAATGTAAAGTACACTTTGTAAAGCATGAGATTCCCTTTCAAGGGAACTTCGAACTGCGTCCTCTAGGGGTCGCTATGGGGAACGCCTCGTCATGACCCGTCTGAAGCATACATTGAAAAAGACAGCCATAACGTCACTACTGGTGCAACTATAGTATAAATAAGCGCCGGGAGAACACATCATCCTCTTCTTTGTCTTCACTGACTGTTTTCTTTGAAGTGTGCATTTCCGTGGTAAGAGCGATCTCTATTCATTCATTATGGCGAGCGCTAGCAAAGCGTTTAGAGGATGTGTGCATCCGTGTTGTCGTTATTTGACACCCGATGACACACACAATCTATGCGTTGTTTGTTTGGGCGAAGAGCACGCACGCGATGTCCTCGAGGGGGCAATCTGCATGCACTTCGAGCGTTTTCAAATGAAAAAGCTCCGCTCTCGTTTGTCTCTCTTTTCGAGGAAAGAGGGGCAGCCATCTGCTTGCCGCGGTTCAGGACCCGCCGCTGCTGAGGCACGGAGGAGAATGAGTTTGTGGGGATCGCAGGTGGATCTGGCCGATGAGTTTAAAGAGGGGCTTTCCCTCTTGCGCTGGTTGGCTGTGGACGAGAGTGAGCCGCTGGAGGGGCCAGTGCTCTGCTGGGTTCAGCCCAGAAAGAGCAGGAAATGTCTGAGGAGGGCGAAGAAGCTGAGGCTGAGCCTTCCCAATCCTCCTGGCCTGCGTATGATGAGCTTTTGGAAGTTATGGATCGTGCCACGGCGAGGCTTGACTTGCCGTGGAAGGGGGCAAAGAAAGTGACGTCGCGAGGTCGTCTCGATGAACGTAATATTTCTGGCCATAACCCTCCAGCTCAAGTGAGCCTTCTTTTTCTTCCTGATCTCCATACAGAGATTGAGAAGGAACGGAAGAGACCGTTTTCCTCACGCATCCATCGATTCCAGCATACGAGTTATGCCAGCATCGAGGCGATGCGCGAAAATGGCTATGAGAAGATGCCCCCTGTAGAAGAGACGCTGGCCAGCTATCTCTCTGTGGGTGAGACATCCTCTCTTAAAACTCCCTCCTTGCCATCTAAGCCCTTCAGGATACATCTCGCTTAAATGGCAGGGCATACGCAGCAGCAGGCCAGGCTGTCGCTTCGTTGCACCCGATGGCGGTGCTCCAGGCATATCAGGCTGACCTGCTGAAAGACCTGGATAAAGGCGAGGGCTCCTGATGAGGTAGCTGAGTTGCGCCGCACCACGCATTTCGCTCTCCGTGCTACTAAGCAGGCCGCCTCTGCTATGGGTAGGTCCATGGCGGCTATGGTAGTGACTGAGAGACATCTGTGGGATGTCTGGAATGAACTGAATATGTAACAGGGTGCCTTTTGGAAACCATGGGATGTTGTCCTAAGTTTTCACAGCTTGTTTTGTAATCATTAGTGCTTGTTCGAATAGTTTTTGAATATCTAAATCAGAATTTAGGAAATGTATGTATAGTCAACACAAATATTCCCTTCCCATTAAAAGCAGATTATTGAGTTATTAATGAGAAAATGTAGCACACTGAACAAATATAAGCCAACATCTAATTGATGCTACAGGAATAAATTATGATGCTATTATAATGTATTTCCTTTTTGAGCTATGACCAGCTAAAATATTTCAAAGGGTTACATCATGGCTCATTATCATATGATACATTGTTGTAGATGAAATATCATAACACAGATAACATTAAATAAACATTTTTACCAGGTTAAATGTTGATTATTAGTAACTCAAACCCCTTTATCTAAACCTCTATACTTAACCGTCGGTCGTGCACATCCGCCATGTTTGTAGTTTTTTAACGGTTTTTATTCGTGTTTGTAGATCTGAACCGAATCATTCATCAAAGCGCAATGGATTGTGGGTAATATTAGCCATCAGAGTGTGCACGGATCCACACTTCAAAAACCTACCTGAAATAGTAGACCATTCGGGGACTTTTGGCATACTCTTTTCAACATACTATGCTTTGGGACACAGTTATTTTAATCTCACATACTATTTAGGATGGATAGTTTGAACATTGCAACGCGGGATATATTTTCTTGAATACATTTTGAATACCTTTTCCATTTATGTATGGTATGGTTTGTTAGGATAGGACAATATTTGGCCGAGATACAACTATTTAAAAATCTGGAATCTGAGGGTGCAAAAAAATTTAAAAAATTAGAAAATCGCCTTTAAAGTTGTCCAAATGAAGTTCTTAGCAATGTATATTACTAATCAAAAATGAAGTTTTGATATATTTACGGTAGAAAATTTACAAAATAGCTTCATGGAACATGATCTTTATTTAATATCCTAATGATATTTGGCATAAAATAAATATTTATCATTTTGACCCATACAATGTATTTTGGGTTATTGCTACAAACATACCCCAGCGACTTGAGACTTCTTTTGTGGTCCAGGGTCACATATATTGTGAAAGAAATGCACTGTTAAATAAATGTAAATAAAAATGTGTCATAATAAGCATATTATTTTACTTTACACAACAGTATTATTTTACAATACTTTTGTCTTAATTTCTTCATTTACATAATATAAACACTTGTATGTATTTTGACGGAAAGCGTTTTCTGTGCAAAGACGTATACAAACTCGTCTCATTACAAACCTAGTGAAATGCTGTAATTCCCTTTAATTGTAATTATGCAAAAGTGAAAATAAAGTGTTCTTAAATGCACGATGAACTCACAGCACATAGAGATTTAATAAACTGATCCAAACTTTGTGTGCACTATAAGCAGATGTCTGATAATAATAAAGGACAAATAAGAATGTCTAGACTAATAGTTATAAAGGAGAATTTCACTGACCTAGTTAACATGGGTTTCGTCAGTTCAGCTAACATACAGGGCAGATAAGGTTGATAAGGTTCTGTATCTTCAATAAACAATACGCATTCATTGTGCTTCCTTTTCCCGCTTCTTTGTTTCCCATCATACTTTTGTCAATTCCTTGTTTGGTCGTTCCTTGTGTTTTCTTCCCTAATGAAATGATTGAAAAACAATATTGTTAATTTATTTAAAAATAAAACAAATTACATAATGTAAAGTACACTTTGTACTCCAATGAGTATTACAGTTATCTGAAGCAGAGATGTTAGACATAAGGGGAAATTTTTTTTAAAATGTCATAAGTGTAAGTACAAAATTATTATTACTATTAATTAATTACAAGGAATTAAAATGAAAGCAAAACAAAACTAAAATTATCTTTATTGGTTTACTGACAGTCATAAATGCCTTGATAAGCATCATGTCAGGTGAAACAAAGTAAACAAAGAATTTATCTATGAATAAGTTCTGATTAACCCTTTAAACCCCACAACAAAATCCTCAGTTTTAAATGAACACTTATAATGTGTCCACACTACAGATTGAAGCAGTGCTGAAGTTAATGAGATAATTCTTTGATTAATTAAGTGATGATTGTGCATTAGTGATAAACAGCTGCTGTTAACAAGCAGAATCACTGAAGAAAAGAGAAACACAAGAACTACAACTGACTTCAGCCACAGCCTTAAATGATATCAACTGAAATAAAAGACATTAAATCTCTCAAGATCTGATTAAACAACTCCTAAAACAGCATCACCAGCTTCACATTACTAACCAGACTGATGCTATTTCTGTCAGATGTGTACAGAAGTGCTTATTGAAAATTAACAGAGGTTTAGATGTTGTTGTTTTCGGACACTACCATGATGGAGATCAGTGTTTGCTTTAGTTGGGATCTTGAACCTTGATTTTTTAACGTTATCTTTATTTGGCTGCTTTAACCATTGTATTTTTTCAACACATTTGTTGTGGTAAAAAAGGGCCAAAGGACAATATGTAATGCTGATGGTTATGATTCGCAAATGACATTGCCGTCTTTAAAAAACAGGTTCACTGATTTTGTCCAGAGTCTCTTTTTGTACCAAAGCGATGTTATGGTAACATATTAGAGCAAAAGAACAAGCGGGCTATTATGAAAGATCACACACATCACTCAAAAAAAAAAAAAGCTCTAATATGCTATGAAACACACACATGAAGAATCAGCGGATGAATCTCAACAACGGTGGCAATCCAAAAAATTAAGAAACAGATCGACTCTGAACATCACAAAACACGCTACTAAAACTCAACACAAAAGCAAAAATAAAAGCACCTAGTAAGAATGAATGAAAATAAGTGGACAATTCAACGGCATAATTTATTCATGCCGCAATGCATGCTGGGAGTCATGGATGAGTTTTGTCCTGTGCTGGTACCCAGCATGCATTGCAGCATGAAGCTTTTGATTGTCACCATTGTTGAGATTCATGTGCTGATTCTTGATGTCTCTGTGTGTCTAACAGATGCCGTAGTTTTAAAGCCTTTGAACATAAGAAGTTTTCAAAATCTATCATAATTGTCTATCATCTCAGCTTGCAGTGTCATATAGCTATCTTAAATAACATGAAACAAGCGAAAACCCACACTATAATTTTAAAGATCAGCCACTGAATGAAATCAGTGAATCAGGCCACAAAATGATTATTACACAATCATCAATAATTAACCAAAACCATTTAAGCATAATTTTTCTACGCTTTTATTGCTATAACAAATGTGCTTTCCAAACACAGCTATAACAACCAGACAAACTAGCATTAAAAAGTGAAGGGTCAAGAGCCCAACTAAAGCAAACACTGATCGCCACGATGGTGAGGTCAAACAAAACGTTTTCAATAAAACATCTAAACCTCTGTTTATTCTCAAAGAATCTAAGGCTGTGGCTGAAGTCAGTTGTAGTTCTTGTGTTTCTCTTTTCTTCAGTAATTTTGCTCGTTAACAGCAGCTGTTCATCACTGTCTGAATTCACTCATTAGTGTTCATTCTCTCTGTCAGGTGGACTATATTAGTAAACTCATGTAGGGAATAGTGAATGAGGGTGTAGGGTGTGATTTGAAACACAGTCTCTGAGTGTCGAATCTCAACGCTGTTACTACAAGGACTGCAGAAGGATACTTTCTCGAAAACAACAAATATTACCCAGAATACGTTGTTTTTTTACGGGATTGTACTGTTGTAATGAAAAAACAGGATGTTACTGTCAGAACATGGCCGTTTTTTTACAGCAATTTTTTACAGTGTACGCTCGTTTTTGTGACACTCTTGATGCATTTTATTTATTTTCTTTATATCTTTATTTGATTTATAACTAACCCTAATCCATCTGATCACAGGCGCCTCACGCACACACAAACAACATTAGTTATACCGTTGCCTGACATTTCAGCCATTCATCATCAAACTAAAATGCAGTCAACCAAATATAAAAGTTACACTGTTTATTTTAAAAGGTCCGCAGTAAAATCAGCGTGCAGCTCCCAAACAAACATTTTTGCGCATTTTAAGGATTTTACATGGATATTAGAACATGACTGAAGTATAAAGCTATGTTTAGGCTACATAATGAATAATATCTATGCAAACAAATGTTACAAATAAGGCAAAAATGGAAACATTTGGATTCTTGTGGTATGAGACAGGCTCGTGAGCCCAATGCCATTTCAGTTTTGCTTGACATTTGTATGCTGTTTATAATGAATGACACTATAGCCTAATTTGTATTTTATTTTATAGTTTAAAATATAATTGATTACTTATTTGTCATTCTTGTTCTGTTCTGAATACCGTTAAATTAAAAATATTTGTTGTAGAGTGAAGGGAACTAAATAGGCTGTTTATATTTACCCGTATTTTAATATACATATAAATTACATATATTAATGTTGTAACGAATCAGCTCATGAGGAAATATGAATAATTAATCATAACTAGTTATAATTAATTATGAATATTCAGATCCGCTGTAGATATTTAGCTGACCTCTCAGGGTCAACTGTCTTGTCAATTCTAAGAACGTTAATTTCCTGGTTAAGGGAAATAACTTTCTTACTGTACAATTCTACAAAAGCTTGTAGCATAAATCTGCATGATTAAGTGACTCCAGTTATAAGCAAAAAATGAACCACGTCAAGTGGGATACAAGTAAGGTTTTCTTAACTACATAAACACTTAAACTAGTCTAACATACTACATAAACACATAAACTGGTCTAACATACACATACACACACACACAGTTTGTATAGGAAAGGGTTAAAGCTTAACCCTTTAAAGAGAAACGAAAATAAGAACATGAAGTTATTGAAAAATTTGCATATTCAGCAGATCTACGCCTGAGGGAAACATCAGATTCTTAGTTCAAACACACCTTTGTAAAAAGGTGCAACTGATACTTAATGTATCAATTAATAAGACTAAGTTTGATACTTGCAAGTCTCGTCTGTCTGAAAATAGATTCCTGCAAGGAGTCAGAGGTTTGTCCTTCTCAGTACTCCTTAGCTGAGTTTTGTTCAAAGAGCTCTTTTGCGAGTGTCAGCAGCATCTGTAACCCAGAAGTAGGCGTGTCCAACTGTCCTTGTGTAGCCTCCGTTCAGCACCTGTGTGAATAACAAAAAAAAAAAAAGGAAGATTAGAGAGGAAACAGGGATTAGGCTACTAATAACCTGTATAATTCA
>NW_015506331.1:313666-328203 GCF_001515645.1 Sinocyclocheilus grahami | reverse complement strand
CGGTACCAATTCAAACCCCCACTTTATCTGCATCTAAACAAGCGAGCAAATAGGGACACAACAGGGCATCTCAAGTCATGTCCTATTTTAACCTGGACTATCACGCACACACTTTTAAGTTGACAGTGTTTAAACTAATAACTTTCGTTTTATCACGCCCGCATATTCTCCACCAACCATGTAACGAATCAGCTCAAGAGGAAATATGAATAATTAATCATAACTAGTTATAATTAATTATGAATATTTAGATACGCTGTAGATATTTAGCTGACCTCTCAGGGTCAACTGTCTTGTCAATTCTAAGAACGTTAATTTCCTGGTTAAGGGAAATAACTTTCTTACTGTACAATTCAACAAAAGCTTGTAGCATAAATCTGCCTGCAGCGATACATACTTGCGGGCTGCAGCGATACATACTTGCATTGGGACACAGCATATGTCACAATCTCAAGCTGGAGTGCCCATGAGCTCCTCTAGAGGGCACTCCATCCCAGACCTTTGCCACTGTATCCCGGATTCCATTTCCCATAACACCCTCTGCCCAGGAACTGATTGCATGCACACCTGTTTCCTGTCAGTAGAACTATTTAAACAGCACACAAACACACTTACATGGAAAATCTTGTTTAGCAATTTGCAGACATTACTAGGTGTTTTCCATGTTTACCTTGCCTTGTTTTTTGCCTTGCCTTGTTTATACCTTGCCTGTGTTTTGAACCTTGGACTGTTTCTGTGATTGTTTGCTGCCTGCCCTGACCATTGCCTGTTTTGACCACAATCTGTTTTAATAAAAGCTTGCACTTTGATCTCCATTGTCACGTCCAGTCAGTTACACTATATTACAGGGATAAAAATAAGTAGTATTATTATATTCTAGTTGTTTGGTGTTCTAAAGCCAGTGTGAAAGTAATGCAAACTGAAACTGTATCACAACTAAAAAGATGGTTGAGTCCACTTAAAGGCCAGGTACAAGTCAATGCAAAGATTTTTTTACCGTTCCGTTTTTTTACAGAATCTTTTACAGTCATTTGACTATTAGAGTAAAGGGTGTAAGTTTTGACAGTTACAATTTTAAATCATAAGCATGCTTAAAAATAATATTTTGATCTCTCTAGGCCCATTTTGTTGGATCATTTAGAATAGTCAATTTAGCTGAATATTATTTTATCAGTCAATATTTTTAGTCATAATGTTTATTTTCTTCACATCACATTGTTTATTGCTGTTCTTTGTGAAGTACTCTTTGAGCTTTGGAAAGGCGCTATGTAAATTAAACATATTATTATTATTATTCACATAGGGCCCAAGAGTAACAGGAGTGATAGGGAGCCCTCTAGTCCAAGAGCCTTGTTTAATAGGCCTTGCATAGGCTATGAGACCCATATATTCAAGTATAAATAAACATTTGTTTTATTGATGGTGGGTTTTCTGTACCAAACTCATTGTGCAGGTAGTCAAGGGCCCCTGGGCACTGGCCCCATGGGCTTCTGTGAAACTGCATCAGACAGCTGGTGAAAAAAAGGAAACCCTCACAAGATAAAAGGTTAATGTATTACATTTATTGTCTCCTAAATGATTTAGGTCTAAAACACATAGGGACAACATTACAGTTATTACCTTTCACACTCTGACAAAATATCAGTTATGTATTTAAATATCTTATAGATGTAAAATCATGTTTCATATTAATGGCAATTAATGGCAGATGGATCAAAACAAGTCATAGTTTGTATTGTACTGATTACTGAGATGTCCTCCACTGCATACCTGTGATAACTGACTTGAGGAACATTCTGCAAACCTAAATAGAACATTCTATTTCCATAGAAAAATAAAAAAAGAGAGAAAAACAAAAAACATAATTCTGGGAGCCAAAAATTGTTATGTAGTATTGTAGGAATATTTTATACCAGGGATGTCCAATTTTGCTCCTGTAGGGCCACTTGGAGACAACATATGAATTATAACATCAACTTGGAAAATAAAGATATTTTATCCACCTTCTGGGGTTGGTTGCTCTCTGATCTCTTTGGTGAACCTCTAGTGCAATGCACTGGCAATGTGTGGTTTGGGTGCTCACAGAGGCTCAATTTGAAATAGTTGTTAACTGATCATCCTCACCTATTCCACTCTTAAATATAAAAAAGGTAATGTAAAACTTAATGTGGTTTTCACAGTGATGCTAAGAAACATTTTTGGTTCACCATTTTTTTCATCATTTTTTTCTCGATTTCCCAAGATGGTGTCGCGTGCACACGCTGCGGCTTCTCTATCTCCCGTCAGAACAGTGTTTTCATGTTTTTTGTCTTGTGAGTTGCAGTGTTTTTGTACGTCTTCATCGCGTCTACCTGTCTTTAAGCGCGCATACAGTCGTGAGTTTCTGCTCGATGTTGGCAGAACCACATTCTTAGAGTTAAACTCTGCGCACGCCGAAGAGCTGCGGGATCTCGGTCTGCTCCGGAGGCCTACACCATCACTGACCCCCACTACTGCATCTCACCCACAGCGGAGGCGTCACAAGCGGCAGAGAGGAAGCAGAAGAGGGGTAAGCGCGGAGGTATCCGGGCTAGGCTAACGACCTGAACTACATCCGACTACTACGCTCAACTCAAAGGACTGTAAGAGACTGTTGTGTTTTTGTGTTCACGGAAACATGGCTCAGCAACAGCATTCCGGACTGCGCTATTCATCTCGATCAGTTGACATGCTATCGAGCGGACAGAGTTCTCGTCAAGGGAGGTAAGATCCGCGGCGGCGAGCTTTGTGTTTACATCAATGATGCGTGGTGCCGCGATGCTGTTGTGGTCTGCAAACACTGCTCACCCCTGGTGGAGTTTATGATTATTAAGTGCCGGCCGTTCTATCTACCGAGGGAATATACAGCCATACTGCTCGTTGCTGTATACATCCCTCCCAGCTCCAACAACAGCAACAGGAGCGAGGCACTAAATGAACTGTACCAGCACATCAGTGAGCAGCAGACAGCCCACCCTGATGCTTTTCTCATCTTAGCTGGGGATTTCAACCACGCAGACTTAAAGAGTTTGTTCCCAAAAATACATCAACCCATAGACTTTCCAACACGGGGAAACAACACTCTGGACTTTGTTTACACCACCCAGAGGGGAGCTTACAAGGCCCTCCCCCACCTCGGCGCCTCAGACCACATCACTGTCATGCTAATCCCTGCATACAGACCGCTCGTTAGAGTCGCCAAACCAGTTCACAAACAGATACAAGTGTGGCCGGAAGGGTCGTCAGAGGCTCTTCAAGACTGTTTTAGCAGCTAGGGCCAACCTATCCCGCGGCATCAGAGAGGCTAAGAGCCAGTACTCCAGGAGGATAGCACATTGTTTCAGTGACAGCAGAGACACTCGCAGCCTGTGGCAGGGGATACAGACCATTACGGACTACAAGCCCCCACCGCGGACCTGTGACAGCACCATCTCCCTGCTGAACGACCTGAACGCCTTCTTCGCTCGCTTTGAGGCACAAACCATCCACACTGCACAGAAGACTCCACCTCCTCCCGGCGACCAGGTGATGATGCTGTCCCTGGACAGCGTGAGGAGATCCCTCAGCAGGATCAACACACGCAAAGCTGCGGGTCCTGACAACATTCCTGGGCGTGTACTGAGAGACTGTGCAGTGGAACTCACTGATGTCTTCACTGATATTTTCAACCCTGATTGGAAGACCTCAGGCAGTACGGGTTGGCAGCAACACATCCAGCACCATCACACTGAACACTGGAGCCCCCCAAGGATGTGTGCTGAGCACCCCTCCTCTTCACTCTGCTGACACACGACTGCACACCGTCACACAACTCCAACCTCTTCATTAAGTTTGTGGATGACACGACTGTGGTGGGTCTCATTAGCAACAGGTGATCCAACCCACCCGACACACAGCTTCTTCAGTCTGCTGCCATCAGGGAGGAGACTGTGGAGTCTCCAGGCCAGGACCAGCAGACTGAAGAACAGTCAGTTTAAATAAATAACTGCTCTCTGAGCTTTTTGTCACTTTAATCAGACTGAATAAGCTCTTTTGCACTACAATAATTTTATCTGCAATGTTTGTTTACTTCACTGGTTTGCACTCTATTTGCCATGTGCCTTGTGCTGCTTTATTGAACTTTAATTTTTTTACATGTCCTTTCTGTATATTTGTATAGTTGTATTTTATTTTTAATCTGTATCTATCTGTATTTTTATGCTCTACTGTTAGTGTTATCTGTATGCTGCAAGGGTCTGAGAGTAAGCAATTTCAATTATCTGTATGTATGTACTGTACATGTGGAAGAATTTATAATAAAGCAGACTTTGACTTTGATTTTGACTTTTTTCATTTAAAAGTTCTTTAAATAGTTATATTTCTTAGTGTGAGAACATTTTTAATGGTCCAGGAACCTTTTTTTCCACTACAAAGAACCTTTTTAAAATGAGTATCGTGGATGTTAAAGCTTCCTCATGGAACATAATGGAAAGAAAGAACCTTTATGTTACTATAATTTACTAAGTAAGCATTCGTAGGTTGATTCCCCTGAAATGTGTAAACACTGGCTCTGTGATAATATGAAAACTAGGGCTGTCAATAGATTACAATTTTTAATCAGATTAATCACAACATTTTTCTGTGATTAATCGCAATTAATCGCACACTTCATGAAATTAAGCATAGACCATTTATCTTGTTTCAAATGGATATTTTGTCATCATTTGCTATATTCAGCAAAGTAAACCAAAAGATTGTTTGGGTGATACCCAAAAATCTGTATTTTCTGCAAGCTTTTCTCAGGATAAATGTAGATGTCTTTCCAAAAAAGGATTCCAAAAGAACTCCAAAAGGACACCAAATAACCAAATGATATAAGGAGCCCATATAAGCACATATGAAAGAAAAAAATAATAATTATATATATATATGAATTGTATAGTATGTGTACAGTGCAACAGCAAATAGCATTTTTACATTTTAGAGAAATCAAGTTGCGTAACCGAACAGGACCACAAGATGATGCCAAAAAATCCCTAAACAAACGCCTGCTGACTGACTGCATATATCTACTATAGTACACGGATCCATTCAGTATAACTAAACACAGCAACATAAATATGACAAATCAATACATTATCGCGAATGTGTGTGAAAAAAGTGAATGTACGGAAATGTCTGTGCCTGTGCATAAATACAATGTGCGATCAGTGCGTCAAGAGCACTCATACACGCATTAATTTAATGGACTCACACGTGCTTACTGTACGACTCCTGTACGCCAACACAATCGTCTCGTCTTTACCTTGATTGCAGTCGTCATCCATCAACACTTTACTAGCGAGACTGGTTATCCAGTCGAGAAAACAGTTTGCATGTGTTGTGTTGACAATCCGTTCAGCCTTTACTTCACTCAGCGCGATGTGTGAAGGCTCGCGCTCTTTAGAGACAATCACAGAATATGACAGAGCTCATGTTTAAGAGCGAAACACACAAATGAATAATTCACTGAAAACGCAACGCGAGTCTCTGTTCTCTCTGCAATCTCTGATGTAATCAGCCTAGTTTCCTTTATTTTAGCGCTGTTTTGGACGGATTGTTTGAATGCATTCGCTTACTGGATCATTGGACTGAAAACTTTCCCGGAGTTTAGCAGCTTAAAATTATCTGATTGCAAGCTGAGAAGCAACAGTAATTTTGCGTTAACTGCGTTTAATTATTTAACGCTGTAGCATTTGGACCAATCAGACACACAACTATTTGTTATATTTAACAAATAATATCTAACACCCCACCTAAACAAAGGGCCAATTACGAGGGTCTATGGACCCTTCCCCCGAAATGCATCTAACACCTCTGAAAGGCAGAATAGGCCTCTGGTTCCATGGCAACCAATGCTGATATCACTGGTTTTATTGCCCAAAGAAATGTGGGCAGAGAAACTCACTCATTTCCCTCATAGGAAAGACACATAATGCCCAGAGAAATGGACTGTTCTCTAATTAATTCAGGTCATTGTGTATGTTGTTACTGTCCTTGTACATTGTCTTTTATACTGTTTTATGCAGGCTTATGATAGAACCACTCGTTCATGTTATCTTACCTTTATGTAATCCTACCGTGTTAAGTATCTACGAATTCGTCTTCTGTTGATCTAAACGAGAGTGTATATGATATGTTGGTACATAGGAAATATTAGTGTTCTAAGAATCTTTAGTAATTTTGATTCAAGTTCCATATGCAAAATACCATGCTCTCACACAAAGGGTCATAAAACTCCCCAGTATTTCCAAACTCCCGCTTGGGATTTCAGCCTTTCTCATTGGACAAGCTCATCCTGAGAGGCGTGAATCTTGTCAGGCCTTAAAGGCCTCACATCAGTGACCCGGCTCCAGTCTGCGGTTCTGTTAGATTCTGAGAAGATGAGGATGTGAGCTAGAATGCTCCTAAGGACACCCTAAGTTTGCGCCAGGCTTTGGCCTTGACTTTCCATTCACCATGATCCTCTGACTCAAACTGACTCTTTTTCATCAACCAACTTCAGCAAAGATCAACTTGAGCCTTCAGATTGCATCAGGACTCTCTTTCAGACAGACAAGACATGCAAGTATCAAACTTAGTCTTATTAATTGATACATTAAGTATCATTTGCACCTTTTTACAAAGGTGTGTTTGAACTAAGAAACTGATTTTTCCTTCAGGCTGTAGAACTGCTGAATATCAAATGGTCCATAGCTTCATGTTTTATTTCTCTTCTCTTTATTGCCTAAGCTTTAATCCTTTTCCTATACCAACTGTATGCGTGTGTGTGTATGTGTATGTTAGACTAGTTTAAGTGTTTATGTAGTTAATAAAGTCTTACTTGTATCACACCTGAAGTTGTTCATTGTTTGCTCATAATCGCAGTCCCTAATCATGCAGACTTTTGCCACATGCTCTGTGTAGTATTGTACAGTAAGAAAGTTATTTTCCTTAACCAGGAAATTAACGTTCTAAGAATTGACAGACAGTTGACCCTGAGAGGTAAAGTAAATACTTACAGTGGATCTAAATATTTATACTTAATTATAACTAGTTATGATTAATTATGCATATTCCCCCTTTGAGCATGATAAAACAAAGTTATGAGGTTAAAACACTGTCAACCTAAAAGTGTGTGCTTGATAGTCCAGTATAAGTAGATCGATACACTTTGACTGTATATAAACACAAGTCTAGCAACCTCGTGGTCATTACTGTGTTTCACTCGTTGAGTGAAACTAAAGGTGTTATACTGTAATTTAGTATCCATGTGTGAGGCACACATAACTACATATATGTTTAAACCGGCTTTAATTTACAATAAACCTGTTTTGTTATTCTTTAAACAAGTGCAAGAAGTTTATTGTTAAATTAGAGAAGCACATACAGAAGTGCTTATTTAACGCAACAAGTCTTGAAAGACTGAAAGCACCACGTTTTAAAACTGTGGGCAACTTCTTTAAAATAGGCAGACACTAAACTGCTTGAATTGCACTGGCATGCATTGGTTACCACGACAACGACTTGTCACAGGAAGCGCTAACTCCACATAGCACACACGTCACCTGGTGGTGCAATGTTGTAAACAAACCGGCTAAGTTAACACAACTTAGCATCATTTCATCTCAGGCTAGGCTACCAAATAGCTTTAACAATTAGGGGTTAGCACCCTTTACGTGAAGTTTTTAAATACAGTGCGTGTATATGCATTGTGAAGTAATTTGAACTTAACCTTATGCCTGGTTTCTGATTTTGCACTTTCTCTATTCTCTGTTTCCCCATCTTCAATTCTTCTCAGCTAATGTAACAATCTTAGATGTATCCTTCCTGAATGCTATTGCTCAGTTACTAGTTAATTAAATCTAAATTTAATTACATTTTATCTGTCTATGTAGAGAAGAATTATTAAGTTATTGGGTGTTTTTAGTAGCACAGTGAATTACACGCTACGGAGGGCGGGGCACATACATGGTATGGTCTCAGCATGGGAGTTGAACACGCATCAGCTGTGACCAGCCATGGTGTGTGCCCAACACAAATCTTATAGTTAATCACTAGTGCTACTGATTGTTCCTAATACCAGATTAATCACCCTGTTTTAATAATAGCAGCCAGCTAATTTTAAATCCATTTACATGTTATGCCCCCTTTTGTTCCACTTTGATTTGATGTTCTCTCTGAACCTCAAAAGGAACCAGAGACACTTCTATTTTTGATTTGTTTATTTTCAACATGTGCTCTAATTTTATGACCCTGTTACACAAGTCATCTAGACAAATACTAGGGCATAACTATAGTCCTGAGCACCAAGTAATAAGCATAATCTGAATAGGAATGCTCTCCATCTTGCTTTTCCCTCCTCTACTTCACATCCTCAGAGATTGAGCCTGTTGTGAACCATCAGTAAGTTCTGAGTGATAATTTAACAATAAGAACATTCTTAAGTCATCAATCAGAACTCTGTTTACGCCCTTTTCAGCAAACATATGCTGACCCAAACCTATCTTAGCATTCTGTCATCCACAGCTAAGATTCAGACTAATTCTAAAATGTGTACATGTATGTTCGTTCTGTTCTGTTTACCCCGGGGGGGTTATCGCTGCTCTCCCTGCTCTCATCCATGCATGGATGTGCAGGGAGTTCTTGCCCAGAATGAAACCATACCGCCAATCCAAACTGTATGCTAATTGTCAATCATCTTTGACGATAGTGGTCCTGACAGAACTAATACTTCAGCTAACCACACCTGGCAAAACCTAGCTGTAAAACCTAGCTCCACATTCTGTTTGATCTTGTATTAGTCTCTAGCCCTTACTCTCAACACGAGTTTGTTCAGTCTAACTGCCCAGACGACAGACCAAAAGGACTGTGCAGGCATTGTGAGGAACACCCTTCTACCCAGGGCTGCCGACAACCTACTGCACCAGAGCCGAAAACAACTGGACAACAAGGGAAGAGTACTACTGACTCATGACTCAAGCGAGAGTTATGGCTACAAAGAGCTCACCAAGATCATCCTCTTCCTGGCCCACAACCTAATGGGTCTGAAACAGGAGGTAAATGATCTCAAGCAACAGATCACGGCAGTATCCCACAAGGACCCCAGCAGAATGGAGTTACAGGAGGAAATCAATAGACTTCAAAAGGCCCTGACAGCTGTTGAACAGCAAGAGCACCTGGAAAGGCAGCCAGAAAGGACCTGGAAAGGAAACTTTCCCACAAAAAATTACTATTGAAACAGTTAATTCTGAGCTCTTAGACAAAGTTGCCAGAATATAGACTCTGATCCAGCAGCTGATCAACACTCAAGACGAACTTGACATGGTCCAAAGAGAACTCCGGTACTCTTATAGGCTGCAAAAGTAACCACAGTGGGAGAGACACACCCTACTCCCTCACCCTCACTCAGCAGTGCAAACTCCCTCAGGCTTGCACCAAACTACGAGGGAGGAGCCAGCACTTTCTGCTTAACAACTCAGCAGACAGAACCATAATACCTCCAGCAACCACAGAGAGGAGGGGGTCCCTCCCAAGCATCCCTGCAGCAGTGCATGATGTGACCCCCAGAGACCTTGACAAGCTAGCCAAAAACATCCCAGCATTCACATATTATGGTGAAGAACAGAACGTTTTAAACATTGCTTGCAAGCAGACCCAGTAATCAATCGTACGTGTCTGTGTCATAAGTTTTAGTAACTTCTTATACTTGCGCATACCAGTTTATAATCAAAATCAGATAAAACTATAGCTTGAATGTGCCTTCCTACCAGCAGTAGAAAGTTTTCAGTGCTATAATGTGTTTAAATCGGACGATAAGAAACTAACCTGATTTTAGCAAAGAAATCCTAATTTCTGTTGTTAGCAGAGCGTATGCCTTTTCTGATGAAGAAATCTCAGAGAAGCTAAACCCTTTACCTCAACTGCTAGCTCTTAGCATCTGACTAATACTTAGATAGGTGTGTGTAAAGTGTAACTTTCAAACCACTCCTCTCTCTCTCTCTGTCTCTCTCTCTCTCTCTCTCTCCCCTCACTCCTGGTTTCACTTCCGGTTTATGCTATCACCTTCTCTTTGGATTCAGTTAGGTCGGTCTCTCCCCACATACTTTGGTTTTACTTGTGTTATTGTTTATTTTTGTTTTGACTTTATTCTACCTTACCTGTCTTTGATTTTATTTTCATTAATTTACCTTTGTTTAGCTTGAATGTACCAATTCAGCTAAGTTGATTTTAATTAAATCTGAGACTTAATTGAATCAATTTATCTATTTTTCCTTTTAGTTTCCTACAGCTATATTAGGACCTTTTCGTTTTACTTTACCTTATTTTAGTTTATTTGACCATCATCCTCCTCCCTCTTTGTATAGGATTGCAGTAGTTTTAGCAACTGATGTTTCCTTAATGAGTTATACAGGTTATTAGTAGCCTAATCCCTGTTTCCTCTCTATTCCTCCTCACTCCTCAGTGCCAGACCTAGTATATACTGAAGTGCAGTTACTGTTCAACACAATGTAGGCCCGGATAGAACTAGGAACACTTCCCATTGTTTCTTTTTCTTTTGACCTCGAGGTATTTGGTGTGTCCCTACTAGCTTAGCTAACAGTCTAACCCCAGGTTTATGAGTCTATTGCAGCATCAACCACAAGTGACACCTGCTTAGCCATATCTCCTAGCAAAAAACGAAATAGGTAAAATCCTCCTTCCTTTTCTTTTTTGATTTCATCTTATTATTTTATTTCAGTTTTGTCATAGTGACCAAACCTGGGAACCATCAGTGCTTTGAGTAATAGTTTGACCACACGTATAGCCCGGTCATCAGCTGACCCCTGCTTACAGCCCCCTCAACAAAGTTACTCAAACTCTCTCTTTGTGTTCACGAACACAAAAACATAGCACCCTACCTCACTAGCTGCCCCTCACCAGCTATTCATACCTTACACTGCCTACACAGCCATTCCCCATACAGATAGCTTAACACCTTTGTACGTACTTGCATTTGCCTTCTGCCTCTCTCTCTCTGGTGTTCCCACAAGTGTGCCAGTATGTCGCAGACATTCCACAGACATCCAGCCCTGCCAGGAAATTAACGTTCTTAGAATTGACAAGACAGTTGACCCTGAGAGGTCAGCTAAATATCTACAGCGGATCTAAAATATTCATAATTAATTATAACTAGTTATGATTAATTATTCATATTTCCCATGAGCTGATTCGCTACAGTTGACAGCCCTAATGAAAACATAACATAACATTGTTTGAGCATCCAGCAACACTGACACAACCATATTTTTGGGGCGGGACTTGTGGTCAACCTGTGTCAGATGGGTTGGCTGTTTTCCATTTTGTTCGGTGACACTAGTAGCCAAAGTACACACTTCACCTTTAAAGCCCCTTTTAGATGTTACAGTGGATACATAACATTCTTACAAGATAAATTAGCTGTTTATCAGATTGTACAATATGACAATACTGTCACTCAGTTTATTTTGGCCTTTTGTTTGCAAAAACATGATCATGATAATGATACATGTCTTTGTAAACTAAAACAAATTTGCTCCTGATGGTATGCAATCCAAGATTACAACAATCTCAAACAACTGTGTGGCTGTGGCCATCACAGAAATATTAGGATAATGGTACCTGTCTTAATGCAGTTTGTGAAAAGGCTCAAGATTAAACTGTTTTTCTCTCTGTCTGTTTCCTTTTCAGACTGACTGCTGCCATCTTTGAGGGACAAATTCCACAAGGATGTTTGTCCCACCTACATCAACTTGCACACAAAACAAGGAGATGGGTGTGGAGATACGTCAAGGGGCCATTCACACCTCATAGCACTGCACAAGTAGTTACATGGCCTCCCGGTGTAGCGCCAAAACTAAATTATTCACATCATTCAAATCTATCATACATTATTGACTTCACACATATAGGTCAAAGGAAATAATTTTCATAATTTAATTTCAATCATAGCAAACATTTTTGCGATTCTACAGCTTTGTGCAATTCTATATATACACGATTTCCGATCAAACCTGTATTAACAAGTGTGACTAAGCCTGTAAATCGAATGCACAGAGGATGAGTGCAAAAACGAAACTAGAGATTTTAAAATCTCTGTTTCTGTAAATTTCATTCTCTAATTGACTTGACCTTAGGTCTGCATTAATAATTTGCAATTAAAACTTTAAAAAAAATTAATATAGACAATTTTATAATTGTAATTATGAGATTGTGTAATTCTATGTTTAATTATGTGGCATATTTTAATTATGCATACCACTGGGAAATTTACCAGTTATGTTGATTTTGCTACTTCACTTTTATTCACCCAGACCAAGTATCTAAATCAAAATTTTGGTACATAATGGTAGTAAACAATCTAACAATCAAATGAGACCGGCTCACTAAATATATGACTCTGAAAAATGGAGACCTTATTTACCACCACTGTTATTTTGTGTTCTTGTGTTTATCTTACTACTGTAACGGGGTGAAGAATCACACGACAAGTAATCTCAATCAATAACCCGGAGGGTGGATTTATTGGGGTGATGGGTGTTCGTGAGAAAGGTCCAGGTAGGTGCTCCGGTGCCGTGAGTGCTCTCTTCCGTCTTCCCAGTGCAGAGGGTCCGTGCAGTGCTCCTGTGGGGCTGGTCGGTCACACGCTGCTTTCGGTGGGGAAAATGAGAGGGCGAGTTAGTGCTCCGTCTCATGGAGGAATCTCCTAGATGGCAGGGCTTGCATGGCTTATGTAGCCACCACCTGATGAGGTGCAGCTGTGACCGATCAGCCTGTGATGATGATGGCCAGGTGCTCCTCACTTGTTTCCAGGGCGACGCTGATGAAGCTTTGGGACGCTCGTCACACTGCGCCCCCTAAGCGTCGTCCTGGTCCTGTTAGCGATATGAGATAGGGGGTGGGTGGGGAATGACCCCTGACAGACCTGCGAAAGCTGGCCAGATCCGAGAGAGGCCATCCGCGTTGGCGTTCGCGGCTCCATCCCGATGACGTACTTCGAAGTGGAAGTCCTGGAGCGCGAGGAACCATGCTCTTCACCCTCCTGGATCTGTGACAGGACGGCTCCCAGTCCTGTGTCGGAGGCATCCATCTGCAGCAGGAAGGGGCAGCTAAAGTCCGGGGCTTGGAGGACGGGCTCCAAGATGAGGGCCTCCTCCGCTGCTGGTGTCCACTGTACCTTCTCCGGCTGCCCCTTCCTGGTCAAGTCTGTCAGGGAGGCGGCTAAAGAGGAGAAGTTGGGGATGAAGCAGCGATAATACCCTGCCAACCTTAGAAAGGCTCGTACCTGGGTCTTGGTTTCGGGTCTCGGAGCGGAGCGTACCGCCTACACCTTCTTCACCTGCGGCCGAATGAGACCCCGTCCCACCTGGAAACCCAGGTACTTCGCCTCGGAGAGGGCAAGGTGGCATTTGCGAGGGTTGGCGGTGAGTCCAGCCCTCCGGAGCTCCGGGGTACCTGCCAGTAGCCTTTGGTGAGGTCCAACGTCGAGATATACCGGGCCCTTCCCAGCCGGTCCAACAGTTCATCCACCCGAGGCATGGGGTATCCGTCGAACTCGGATACCTTGTTGAGGCGACGGAGGTCGTTGCAGAAATGGAGGGTGCCGTCCGGTTTTGGGACCATCACGATGGGGCTGGCCCATGGGCTGCGTGAATGCTCTATCACCCCCAACTTCAGCATTTGTAGAATTTCCTCCTCAATAGCTCACCAACGAGCCTCAGGGACGCGGTAGGGCCGTTGCCTGACGACGACCCCCGGCGGCGTCCGGATGTCGTGCTGCAGGACATTGGTCCGCCCGGGAAGAGAGGAGAACACATCAGAGAACTGACTGACCAGGTGCTGCAGCTCCCTCTTCTGGGCAGCCGAGAGGTGGGGGTTGACGTCAACAACCACGGGATCAGAGATGGCAAGGGCCGCGAGCTGGTCTCTAGTCCCCATCCACTTCTTCAGGAAGTTAATGTGGTAGAGCTGCTTGGCTCTCCTCCTTCCTGGCTGACGGCGGTACGTCACCGGCCCAATCTTCTCCAGCACCGTATAGGGACCCTGCCAGGTGGCCAGGAATTTGCAGGCCGAGTTGGGGACTAGGACCATGACTCGGTCTCCGGGCTGGAACTCCCATGGCTGCCCGGTTATAGTGGCGCTGTTGGGCCTGCTGCGCCTTCGTCAGGTGTTCCTGGACTAATGGCATGACCTGGTCGATCCTTTCCCTCATCTGTTTAACACGCTCGATGACAGAGCGATGGGCTGCCGGCTGCTGCTCCCAGGCTTCCTTCGCCACATCCAGGAGGCCGTGGGGTTGCCGGCCAAAGAGGAGCTCGAAGGGGGTTAAGCCAGTTGAGGCCTGTGGGACTTCACGGATCCCGAAAAGGATATAGGGGAGCATCAGGTCCCAGTCGCGTTTATCCTCCGTGACCACCCGTCTCAACATCTGCTTGAGCGTTTGATTGAAGCGTTCGACCAGTCCGTCGGTCTGGGGATGGTAGACCGGGGTTCTCAACTGCTTC
>NW_015506331.1:304936-312655 GCF_001515645.1 Sinocyclocheilus grahami | reverse complement strand
TTGGAACACATCATAGAAGAGATTAGGATTTTGGGAGGGGGACTCACCTTCTCTCCCGCTATCCGAGGCCAGAAGCACGGGCCGCTGACGAGGTCCCGTCGTGGGCCTCCTTCTTCGGCGGCCCCCTCCTGGGCTGGCAGGCTGCATAGCCATGGCCAGCAGGCGGTCAAACCCTGGCCAGTCTCTCCCTATCAGCATGGGGACGGGAAGGTCCTTCATGACCCCAACTTCCACCGGCCAGGCGCCTGAAGCGGCCGAAATGGTCACCCTGCGAGCGGGAACTTGTCGTGTATCCCCGTGGACACAGGTTATGGGGAGGAAGGCCTTATATTCCGCTCGGGGGGCGAGAATCCGTGACTGGACCAGAGTGACCGCAATGCCCGAGTCCAGGATGGCCCAGAACGGCTTTCCATTCACTTTTACTCCCACCTCTGGAGCTCCAACCGGCAGGACGTGGTGCACAATGCAGTCGGCCAGCCAGGTCCATGCGGGGACTTCCATTGGCATGGGCTCATCCCGCGGAGAGGGAGCCGCCGGCCTGCCTACTGGTCGCGGGGTGCCCTCTGGCGCGCGCCGCTCCTGGACCACCCTCCGGGGAAATGGCGGCGCTCGCTCCCCAGCATCCCGGTGTTGGGCCGCATCCGCCAGCTCAACAGCCTCCACCAGCTCGGAGGTGGTGGTTGGGTTCCTGATCCCCACTGCCTGTCAGTGGGATCGGGGAAGGGCTCGGAGGAGATGGTCAATCACCGCGCGCTCCGCCACCTGTCCAGCCGATGGAGCCCCCTCCAGCAGCCAGTGTTGCGCGAGTCGTGTGAGTTCGGCAGCCTGGGCACGGGCCAGCAGACGGGGCTTATACTCCCACTCGTGGAAGTGCTGGGTGGCACATATAGGGGATAATCCCAGGCGGGCTAGGATTTCCTTCTTGACCTCCTGATATTGCTCGGCGGAGGCGGCGGGAAGAGCGAAGTATGCACGCTGCGCTTTGTCCGTCAGCAGGGGAGCCAGCACCCGTGCCCAGTCATCCTTATGCCATCCTTCCATGGTGGCCGTCACTTCAAACATTTGTAGGAAGGCTTCTACGTCATCATGAGGGGTCAGCTTGGGTAGCAGCTTCGCGGCTTGTACTTGGGGGTCCGGCAGCGGAACGCGTTAAGCGGCAAGTGATTCTTGGACAGAGTTCCTGCTCTGTCTCTCCTTGACGGGTGGCGAGGTGCTCAACTATTTGTTGCTGGCGGATGCTAACCTCGGTGAGCCGCTGGAGGATTTCGTCCATGGTGGGGGAGGAGCGCTCGCCTGTGACAGAATCCGGAGACAAAATACAAGGAAAAAAGGTGAGGTGAAGAAGATCGCTTGTCGGTGAACACACCAAAGTGTTCAATTAAGTAAAAGACTTACATGCATTATAACTTCGCCCACGCCATTGGATTCCGTCGTTGGGCCAATTGGGTGGACTTTAACATATAATCAATGTTCTTCACTTAACCTGTCAGTGGTTTTAATTTTGTGGCTGATCATGCATCTTTACATGCAGTTTCATAATTTCTTCTATTGTTTAATTTTTAATTTTTATTTAGGTAAGTTTACTTCCAAATGTACTGACATACATTTATAGGAACCTAAAATGTAATGTCATTTCTATTGAAACTTGCATTCTATAACCAAACTCACACACACACATTTTCAAGTCTCACAACTGCATTCTCAGAAAATTTGTGCTGTGTGATTGGAACAAGACTGGACAACAGTGTTGCCAGATTTGGTGGGTTTCCATCCTGTTGGGTGGTTTTGAATTTGATTGTGCGTGTAAAAATCGGCTTGGGCGGGTAGACAAAATTTGGGCTGGTTTGGGGTCAATTTGGTGGTTTTCAAACCCTGATGCTCCTCGCAATAGCCCCTCACTGGAGAATCCCCCTGAGGAAGGACCTTGCGGCCAAAGTTCCCACCAATCCTTTCCTGGACCAGGAGGTGAACCTGCAAGAGCTGCCTTTGGAGGAGGCAGACCGAGTCCTTGCATTGCTGTGTCCTGTTAGCGCCATTTGCACTTCTGTGGAACGCATTCGGAGCTTCAGAAGTTCCGAGTAGCTCTTTGTCTGCTTTGCAGTTAGAGCTCACTTCACTCTGAGCATTGCCTGCTCCTGGGCGTTGGCAAATGGGCTGGACGACACCTGATACCTTCGTGAGATTCTACAGTCTCTGGGTTGAGCCAGTTTCTTCCCGTATGTTGGGTACTAACAGGTAAATGGCGGGAAGAATGGCTTGGTGTCACGCTTGCGGCACCACTCCCCACTGAGGTGGGACTAAGAGCACCATATTATCTCTCCAGGTGTGTTCCTAAGTTGACGAACCCTGTGTTGAGGTCCTCCAGCACCCTTCGGCTGTTAGGCTCGGCAGAGGAGCCCGAAGCCAGGCTCAGTACTTGTGTCTGCATGGCCATTGGTCAACCCCTGTACTGAGCTTGGTGCCCTACATTTAGTGATTCCCTTTGGACGGTCCCATGTGTGTTTCTTCCACGGTAGGGTTTCCCTGTTGGAAAACCTGTGTCTCCATATGTAGCACTGTCCTCTCAGTCAGTCCATATGTGTATTCTCCACGTTACCTCCACTCGGGCAGGTTATGGTCTCCGTAGTGCTTCTTTTCGCTTGTGATCAGGTACGCTTCCCCAATGTAATACATTTGTTATGGCTACCTGTGACCCTCCCCGCGGTGAGCATCGTTCTTTTGTTTAAGAGTTTATTTTAGCTCACGATGGGGCACTGGGTCGGTTACACTGTTGGATGTCAAGGTATCTTGAAAAACAAGATAAAAGGTTGATGAAGACAACTTTGAAATGTAAGCCATACTATGCCGATAGAGTGGGCGGTTTGCTTGGTGACACGAGGAGACAGGGCTGTGACACAGCAGGAGTTCTTTAACCATGTCATCATTTATCTTTCACCATATATCCAGATCTTTCAGAAGACCGGCCTGGTAGGCCTGTAGTACTGCCATGGTGTCCAGGGAACCACCAACCTGACCCGCTGCATGCAGATGTAATATGGCACAGTCTGGAGGGTAAGACGATTTTTTTTCTCTTTTCATCTGACCACTCAATGTTCAACTTAGCCAGCGATAGCCAGACACCAGCGCACGCTGAAGACGTCCCAATAGCATCAACACCATGTTGCAGTTTCGAAATTCTCTCATTAGGGAACAGCTGGTGATGCAATTCAAACTACAGTCTGACGCATTAGCAGAATCTCTCCAAATGTTTTACTGAAATAAACTGAAATAACAAGCCTTTTTCGCACTTATCATTAACATTAATGAATGACTGGAATACTTCTTTAAGTTTTAATTCGTCTAGTCTTTCAAATCTGTCTGGTGTACATGGCAGTTCCGAATAACTTTTCCATATAGGGACAGTTCAATATCACTGAAGTTGAACTACTGTACAGTACACCATAAAATCAGTCCATATGACACAACACTCTGGCCTCAGAAGGCTTATGAGAAAATGGCCAAGCAATGATAAAGATGAGATTCGGGATTACTTCCAGATGCCGGTGTAGTGAATTTGCTTTCGCCAATAGTGAAATAGTGTAGTGATTGGTACTCATGTCACCGATGACGTTATGATTCTTGGATCATGTGTCAGTTAAGGTGCAAATATAAGTACATCACATAAGAAAGATTGGTGGGATACCTAACTTGTAGAACCTCTTTCTGTATCATCAACACAAGGAAGACAAAATAAATGTTATTAACAAAAGATAGACAAGAGTAATCAACAACTACTAAATGAATACCATGAATGAAAAAGGAATAAAGTGCATAAAATGCAAGTGATTAAGTTGGGTGTTGCTATGTCAAAGCTACGTTATCTGGAAAGATAAACTGTTGCTACTCTGAAACAAATAAGGAGAAGAACCTTATTATGCATCAAGCAAATACGTGAAAGATTATTTGTTATCAACTGCAATCAGCTATATAATATCTAATATAAATTAGAAAAATCATATACTGATAATATATAACAATGCCAAGGTCTCTGGAAGAGATTTGGATAAGTGATATTTGCGTTCTCTGTGTTTGAGTGAGCAGTCTGATGACAGTGACTGCTTCCACTGGTTGTGCTGGTAACAATGCTGTGGGGAAAGGTGCAGGAATCCGTTTCAACAGCCTTGCACATGAAGTACTGTAGGATGTTGATCTCCTGGAGCACCAAAGGGTACTAAAATCTGGAAAACACAGATGTGGACCTGGAGTAGGTGCAGAAGGTCCTTGCCTGGATCACGCAAGCAAAAGTACCTTGAAGTGATGGTTTGCTGGCCGGAGCTTAACCCTGTTGCAAATGTTTATGTGTCTTCTGCCTCTCTGGGCTAGAGACTCAGAACTTGGTCGATCCACTTTGTCTCTCTAGGATGGAGACTCAGGACGTTCTGCATCTATTGTTGTCTCGCTGGACGAAGACTCTGAAGTCTGAATGTAGAGTATCTCTTTCCTCACAGGCTGGAGGCTCAGAACGTGGCTGTATCTGTTGCTGCCTCAAAAGCTGGAGACTCAGGACTTGGTATCTGTTATTGTCTCTCTGGACGAAAGACTAAGAACATGGTTGTATCTCCTATTTTCTCTCTGGATGAAAGACTCAGAACGGAGGTATCTGTTGCTGCATTCCCGGTAACAAAACTCAGATTCAGAACTGAGGTTGATCTGCTATTGTCTCTTCCCTGTAACAGGCCGGAGACAATCTCGGAGAGATTGCAACTTGGCGCTTCTCCATTTCCATGCTGTGATTGGCTGTTTCCATCAGAGTGGGGGGTACACACATTTAGAAAAGTGTCACTAAAGTTCTACCGATGCATTATTCACTTACCAAACCTCAACCAGAATACATTTGGCAATGTTACGAATGCATTAAGTCCAAACATGATAAAGATTGAACTGTCATGCATGCATTCATTTGTCCATTAACAGCTGAGTTTGTGTAAGATGTTGACCTACACATAGCTGTCACTAAGAATACTTATTTCTCTGAATAAGTATAAGATGTGTGTGTTGTAGTTTGCATCAGTTTAAGGTTTGAAAACATAGTAATGAATGGATTTGTATGGATCTCTCTTTATTTCACCCACTGCTGTTGCATCTGGAGGTCCTAAGGAATTTTTGTGGCAGTCACAGACCAGAACCTTAGGGATCAGTCTATGGGTGGGTGAAGGGCAGAAACTGCATTTTGACCAATAAGAAGTCCTGTCCTTCCTGGGCTTGGTACCAGAGGTCTTCTTCTTGCCCTCTAAGAGGTGTCTGGCGGTTGCCCTGGCATTTGCTTATGTTAGCCCACCAAGATCCAATCAAAATGTAGCAAACCTTTGTCCACTATTGTGGTCAGAGAGGGGCCCCAGCATAAACTGGTCCCTGGAATGTGCTGTCCACACCTGACATTCCCACCCTGTGGAATTTTCTTGATTGGTGGGCATATAATGAATACTGGGCCCATCGCCTATCCAAGCTAAATTATATTTTGCTGAGTGAAAGATTTATTTTCCTTGGCTGTCAACACTGTCACAAGACAAAGACCAAGCCTGCATCCTATTCATGTCGACACACTTATTTTTCTTAACCACGACCAAAGACAGTAGGCCCATGTGGCAGAAGGGCAATGCCAACAATTACTAAGTCAATTCTGTATTATTCTATTATAAACTACTGCAAAACCTTTGAGTTAAGATCTAGGTGATGTGAGTACAGTTTCTTTACTGTTATTAGTGTTTAAGACCTGTGGAATCTTATATGAGCAGGCTATTGTTGTATAATGTTGTTCAAATTATTAATTAAATTTGATTGATTAATTAATGATCAATTTTATTAATATATGCTTTCACATATTTTTCAACTTCAAAGATGAGGATATTAAGGTTACAAATTTATAGTGGTGCATGTGCGTTACAATCTATAACGGGTTACTTTGTATATGTTAAATACAAAATGAAATTATTTTAAGTAATAATTCCTATTTTAATGTCTTTACAATACATTTAAGAGATGTAATTGAAGCAAATATTGGGTTATCAATTAATAAACACTTGTTGACACTTGTTGTCATATTTTAAAATAACACAATCCACGAATACTCAAGTAGTTATTGTTTTGACAAGTAACTGACATGTAACCCCTAGCCTCTGCTTACATTTTTGCAAAACTCTAAAAATGTACCCATGCAGTACATACAATACACTGCAGTTTCCATCTGAATATAACACTAGAGGCAGTAAAATGCCAATAACTTTTAGACTTTTTCACAGAAATTGATTACTAGTTTGTGCATGTAAATGATCTCTAAAGCTACAAAACACCACCCGAATTAGGCATGTTCAGTGCAAAATGTGCAGTTCTGGGGGTTTTCCAGTATCACGGTTAGGAACCACTGCACTTCTGAGGTAGCACAATAGTTTAATGATCTACAACTGGGGTCTCCAACCCTGCTTCTGGAGAGATACCTGGCCACACTTCATGTTAAGGTCCAGTTCCCTTTCAGTCAGTCACGTTCGACGTTGAATTGGGATCTCGCCCGAGAGCCCAATCACCTTCGAGTGTTAACTAAACAAGCCAATGACAGTTGGCGTGCGTGTTTCACCACGCGCACCCCGCCCCGCAGCGCAGGTATAAAAGGAGAGCGCGTACAAACACACATCAGCTTTTTGCTTCGGAGCCGAGCCTTCTACAGGACGAATCTCCGCGAGTGTTTGGGAAACAGCTGGCGTTGGTGTTACGGCGTGTCAGCGGGGGTTGCCATCCAGGCTGCTGAAACCTCAGCGAGCTGCAGCTGCCATTCTGCGGTCTCGCCACGACCTCCCCTGGGCGCTTCAGCGCTCTCTAAAAGAGTATTTCCTCAAAAAAGAGCAATTTCTTAAAGAGCTTCACAAATGATGGGCGTCTTTTTAAAGATGGCTTCCCGCTCGTGCATTTCTGGATGTGGTCGCTTCCTGGCTTCATCTGATGGTCATGATCGCTGTGTCTCGTGCCTGGGCTTGCAGCACGCTGAAGCAGCGCTCATGGATGAGTCATGTTCTCAGTGCGGGAACATGACCATCGCGATGTTGCGGTCTAGATCCCTCCTCATTAAACAGGGGGGGTATCCCCCTTGCCATGCCCCGCTCTAGCTCCTCCGGTTCTCGGAGGGCTACTTCGGTTCATGGTCAAGGAGATCTGAGGATCACGGTGAGAGCTTCCCCGTTGAGTACGTCTCCGTGGGCCTCTCATTCCTCTAGCATATCGCACCACCTGGTGTTCCCGGACGAGTGTGCTGGATCCTTGGACAGGGCGGGGTCCAGCATCTTGTGCGGAGCACAGGCGGATGACAGGATGACGATCACTGCATCGGAGGGTGAGTTAGGCTCTGCAGATGAGGATTCGGCTGCGCTACCTCCGTCAGGAAGAGTGGTGTTGCCCGAGTCAGATCCAGAGATGACTGCTATGCTTTCCCGGGCCGCCGAGAGTGTCGGGCTGCACTGGAGGCCTCCTCCTTCTCCCAAACGCTTGAGGCTGGATGATTGGTTCCTGGGGGGCGCAGGCCGGGCGTTGGCAGCCGCCTCCAGTTCCATTCTTCCCGGAAGTGCATGAGGAGGTTACTAAGTCTTGGAAGGCACCTTTTTCTGCCCGAAACAGACTTGGTGCCTCCTCCGTCCTCACTACCCTCGATGGTGGGGCGGCCCAAGTGTATGTGGACATCCCCCCAGTCGAGCG
>NW_015506331.1:303894-304584 GCF_001515645.1 Sinocyclocheilus grahami | reverse complement strand
GGGGCTCTGGTCGGGGCCCCGACTGCAGTGGCATATCAACTACCTCGAGTTGCAAGCAGTATGGCTTGCTCTGCGCCGCTTCAAATCGCTGCTACACGACAAGCATGTACTGGTCCACACGGACAACACTGCGACCGTTGCGTACATCAACCACCAAGGCTGTCTACGCTCCCGTCGCATGTCGCAACTCGCCCGCCATCTCCTCCTCTGGAGTCAGAAGCATCTGAGGTCGCTTCACGCCGTTCATGTCCCAGGCAAGCTCAATCGTGCAGCCGACGAGCTCTCACATCAGCCCACCCTTCCGGGAGAATGGCGACTCAACCCTGAGACAGTCCAGCTGATTTGGAGGCGCTTTGGGGACGCTCAGGTAGACCTGTTTGCCTCCCCGGACACGTTCCATTGACCCTCGGCACGGACGCACTGGCGTGCAGCTGGCCTCGGGGCCTACGCAAATGTGCGTTTCCCCCAGTGAGCCTTCTCGCACAGACACTGTGCAAGGTCAGGGAGGACGAGGAGCAGGTCCTCTTGGTAGCGCCATACTGGTCCTCACGACAACCCCTCCTTGGCAAATTCCTCTGAAGAGGGATCTCCTTTCTTAGAGAGGGGGCACCCTCTGGCACCCACGTCCAGACTTGTGGAATCTCCACTTGTGGTCCCTGGACAGGACGCGGAGGTTCTAGGTGGGCTACC
>NW_015506331.1:297674-298333 GCF_001515645.1 Sinocyclocheilus grahami | reverse complement strand
GGTGCTCTTCCCGCCGGGAAGACCCCCATAGATGCCCGATCGGTGTCATGATTTCTTTCCTGCAGGATGGGTTGGAGCGACGGCTGTCCCCCTCCACCCTTAAGGGGTATGTTGCCACCATTGCCGCGCATCACGAGGCAGTAGATGGTAAGTCTTTGGGGAAGCACGACTTGGTCATCATGTTTCTCAGAGGGGCAAGGAGGTTAAATCCCCCGCTCCTCAGAGGAGCAAAGGAGGCTAAATCCTCCGTGCCCTCACCTGTTACCCTCTTGGAATCTCCCCTCGGTCCTGACGGCCTTGAAGGAGGAGCCCTTCAAGCCTCTGCAGTCAGTAGAATTTAAGTTTCTGTCGTTGAAGACAGTGCTCCTCACCACATTGGCCTCGGTCAAGAGGTTAGGGGACCTGCAGGCATTTTCGGTCGAAGATTCGTGCCTAGAATTCGGAATGGGTAACTTTCACTTTGTCCTGAGACCCCGGCCTGGATATGTGCCCAAAGTTCCCACCACGCTTTTTAGGGATCAGATGGTGAACTTGCAAGCGCTGCCCTGGGAGGAGGCAGACCCAGCCATCGCTTTGCTCTTTCCCGTTCGCGCTCTGCGCATTTACGTGGACCGTACGCAGAGCTTCAGGACCTCAGACCAGCTCTTTGTCTGCTTCGG
>NW_015506331.1:286869-297640 GCF_001515645.1 Sinocyclocheilus grahami | reverse complement strand
GTGTAGAGCCCGTGTCCTCTCGTGTACTTGCCTCAGGTAGGTAGTAACACCGGACCCGCTCTGTGTCGATCACGCTTGCTGCGCCATTCCCCTCTACGGACCAGATATGTGTGCTTTTTTGCTTCTCAGTTCAGTTCCCCAAAGCGAACCCTGTTGGAGTTCCTCCCGCACCCTCGGCGGTCAGGCGTAGCAGAGCTCCAGACGCCAGGCTCAGCACTCGTGTGCATGCCCAAGGTCAGCCCTTGTGCTGGTCTAGGTGCCCGTGTGTAGTGATTCCCCCTTCGGGTGATCCCACATGTGTATTCTTCCACGGTACGGCTCCCCTCACGGTAAGCCCGTGTCTTTCCCTGGCAGTCCTTCGCTGCCATTCCTGCTGCGTAGTCATCTCAGCCCAAGCGGGTTGAGTCTACCGCAGGGACTCCCATATGTAGCACTGCCCTGGGCCAGTCCATATGTGTATTCCACATGATACCTCCTATGCGCAGGATGTGGCTTCCGTAGCGTCCCGACTGGGTACGCTTTCCCAGTGTTATCCAATGTACCACTGTATGGAACAGCAGTGTGGACACCTCTGCCTAGCCGCTGTCCTATCTTCCGCCCTAGCTGGTGTGGGGGGACTTGCCGGCTTCCACAGGGCACTGGAGGGGGTCAGCAATAGTGGCGTTTTACATATGGATCCCAATTCGTCAGTCACGACTGACGTAACGTCGAACGTGACTGACTGAAAGGGAACGTCTCGGTTACTTGTGTAACCCTCCTTCCCTGAAGGAGGGAACGGAGACGTTATGTCCCGTCGCCACAGTTGCTGTACCACCACTGTACGGCCAGGGCGTGTAGTCTCAGCTCCTCAGCGAAAAACTGATGTGCGTTTTGTGGCGAAACACGCATGCCAACTGTCATTGGCTTGTTTAGTTAACACTCGAAGGTAATTGGCCTCTCGGGCGAGACCCCAATTCGTCAGTCACGACTGACGTAACGTCTCCGTTCCCTCCTTCAGGGAACGAGGGTTACATAAGTAACCGAGACGTTCTCACTATGAACTAACTATTAACTATGACTTTTGCATTAACAAACTCTTAATTACTGCTTATTAATAGTTAGTAAGGTAGTTGTTAACTTTAAGTATAGGGTAGGATTAAGTATGTAGAATATGGTCATGCAGAATATTTGCTTCATAAATACTAATAAACAGCCAATATGCCAGTAATATTCATGCTAACAAGCAACTAGTTAATAGTGAGAATTGGTCCATATACTAAAGTGTTAACAGTTACCATTCAGCAGACTTCAATTCCAGTTTGGGGTCAGTAAGAATTAATTTATTAATTATTGAGGAATTAATTATTATTAATTCATTCTTGAGCAACAAATCAGCATAATATAATTATTTTTGAAGGATCATGTGACACTGAAGACTGGAGTAATGATGCTGAAAATTCAGCTTTGCATCACAGGAATAAATTACATATTCAAATATATTCAAATCCAAAACAGTTATTTTAAACTGTAAAAATATTTCACAATATTACTGTTTTTTGTTGTATTTTTATCAGATAAATGCAGCCTTGGTGAGCAGAAGAGACTTCTTGTAAAAACATTAAAAAATCATACTGTTCTAAAACTTTGACCGATAGTTTACCTGTCTGTAATTTTTAAGTTATCCTGAACACCTTGATAGCTAATTTAGGTGTATTTGATTAGGGTCAGAGCTGACATCTGCAGGACATAGGTCTCCTGGAGCAGAGTTGGAGATCCCTGACCTACAACAAAAAAGAGAGAATTTGGGTGATAAATAAGCTAAAACTAATTTCTAGCTAAAAATGAAATCAAAAGTGGAAAATATTGGCCAAAAATGTATACATACACACAAACTGACCATTAACTGCAACTTTCAGATGGCATCTTTATTGTTTTAGCTCAGATGTCACTAAATGGATCACACAGGATTGTGGGATCAAATAGGCAGCGATGGATACATCTATGCTGCCTTCAAAAATCGATCAGATGAAGGCATCTGAGCAGACAGGATGGTACACAATGACTAGATTTGGGCATGCCTTGTTCCCTTCCTACCTCCATATGCTGCCTGCATTTTTCAGCTTTCTGACACAGCCAATGGGTGCTTCTCAAACGGAAGGCTTCATCCTGCATCATTTTTTGTTTTCCATGTTTGTGTATGGAATTAATCAAGCTCAGTGCTGATTCATTTTCATGAATTGGAAAGTGTTCAAAGGATTGTGGGTGATAGAAGGATGTGAAGGATACACCTGATGCATCCTTTAAAACAGGCCTGAGCGTAGGATGCAAAACAAAGACTGCCTACTAAGCATGTGCACCCTAAGTACAATGTACTATTTTTCAGAAATGTTGCCACAACAGGCATGTTTTTTACCAAAGAGACTGGGTTAGGGAATACTGGTTTTATTTCCAAAAAAATAACTGACTATTTTACAGTAAAATTGCATATATTACAATGTTAAACTATTTACAATTGTTCACCATACATGGCATGGTAACTTCCAGTTTTATTCTGTATAACTCTTTGGTGTATATAAGTTTCATCATAGTCAGTGATTGTTTTTGAAGAAAGAAATATAGCATTTTTACAGTTTATAGTACAAAAAAAAAATCACACTTGTAAATTTTGTTATTTACTAATTTTGTGAAATTAAAACATCTATTTGTCTATCCCTTAGTGTTGGGTTCAAGTCCACCTTTGTCAAGTCTGAGGCAAGACCAAGCCTGTAACTTATCGAGTCCAAGTCCAAAAGGAGCTGAGTTGGACTTAAGTCTGAGTCCTTAATGTTCGAATTACATTGGAAAAAATTATTTAAAATGCAACTGCCTTTTTTTTTTTTTTTTTATGAATTGGAACTCAAAACTGAGCCATTAAATTAATATTCTAACTTTTACAAACCAATGGCAATATAAATTTAACAAAAAACTACTACATTTTGCCATTTAATATGTTTATTTCATGTCATTGTCACCTCAACTAGTTTCCTGTCTAATAAAACTTATTTTAAAGCAAAAAAGTCATAGAGGTATATGCAGAACTTTTATTAAATTAAATTACAAGTTTATGAAAATACAAATGAACCTGTTTCATTATTGCATCATTATTGTGTCCTCCAGTTCAACAGCTGACACTTCAATTATTTGATGCCCCAGTCCCACATTTACAGAGCATGCAGAAAACAGAAAAAGAGCTAGTAGTCATAACAACAAGTTTAATGCTTCATTACTTTATTTAATCTGTCTATCAATGACAAGAAACTTGTTTTTGAACAGTGCTCTGTTCTGGTAACTTTTTAACGTGAGCTGCAATGAACACTGAAAATACAATGTACTGTAACACACAAACGGGGCACTAAATCAGGGTAATTTTGCTTTTCAGAAATATAAGTGATGTGACCCTTTTTTAGGATGGTAAAGCATAGTTAATTGTACCCAACATGTAAAATATTACCTGAGAGAAAGAGATAGAGAGAGGGGGGAATAGAGAGAGGAAGAAAAAGAGGGAGAGAGGGCAGAGACCCAAGAAGAGCTCCAACAAAGAAAAGAGGCAACAAAGAAAAGAGACAGAGCAACAGTTACAGTCCTCTTTTATCCCTTCCTTGACCATGTGACTAAAAACCAAATGTGAGACATTCAAACTGACCAATCAGCAGATTACAACTTCACCCACTGGGCAAAAGGTGTGACAATTAGCAGACCCCCGATGTATACACATGTTGGCCTACAGGCCTTGATCGATATCAGCACTTCTGTGCCTTCAGGAATGCCAAATGGCCCTTTTGTTACTGAAAATAGGTTTGGGACAGGAAAGCAGAAGTCTTTGATACATTTTGACTTTACAAAGGGCTTGTAGTTGCCTGAATGTTCTATTCCATCGTGTGGATGTAGCTGCAGGAATGAATCAACGTGTCCCAAATGTAGCCTCAAATCGCTCTTTAAACTGAGCACTTGTGTGAAGTAATGAGGGGAATTTTGACATTTTGGAAAGTGCTGAAGAAAAGGCCTCAGCTTCTTTCATACCATCATGCACAAATAATTGCAGAACGTAACAAAGTTCATAGTTCAGGGAAAAAGGAGGCGGGAACCGGCGAATATTTAAATGCAAAACTTTAGGGGGATAGCAAGGACGGTTGCAACACTTTTTGTATTTCCTTCAGTTTCTCAGAGACTGTTTTTAGTGGAAAGCCAAAATTGTAATACATTAAACCCACATCTGTCAGATACCCACCTGCATTGCTCTAGCATGCGTAGGTATGATAATATATGTAGAATTTATATTTAAACAGACGAAGTAAAATGTTGCAACTGACCCTTTAACAGGGGACAGTTGCAACATTCATTAAAATGTAATAATAATAATAATAATAATAATAAAAACATTATATAACATCATTATGCAATTTTATTTGTGAACAGACAGGGTTCAGTTGTTAAATTTGTTAATTTGGCTGTATAAAGACAAAGAGTAAAAGGAAAAGCAACAACCAGATTTTGGTTAATTATATGGCCTACAAAAAAATGTAACTACAAAAGACATTGAAAATTTACTGAAATACTTCTGTGAACTCCTCTGAACTGTCTGTGTGTGTGTGTGTGTATACAGTTAAATTGAACTTATAAAGTCTAAATTGGAAAAACATATTTCCAAGTAATGAGTAACAAACCATGTTTTTATTAATTATTACAATACATTTTAACTATAAAAAAAACTCAACTTAAAAAAATATCTAAATCAAAACAAATTTACTTTGGTGAACTTCTCTAAACTTTACTCTGTGTGTGTTTGTGTGTGTGTGAGAGAGAGAAAGTTAGTGCATAATTGTTTGACAGAGAGAATGTAAGAGAGAAAGAAATTAGTCCACATCAGACTCACAGTTGTGGCAAGTATAAATGGCTTCAGTGGCATCAGTGCAGGCATGGTGAGCCCAAGCCTTGCATTGCCAGCACTGCACCAAACCTCTCTTGATTTCGAGTAACTCTCCCAACAAACAATGCATGTTTTTTGTATTTTTTTCTCTATTGTTTTGATTTTATTTTTATTAAACTTTCTCCTGGCTTTCTGGTGCTTCTTTTCAGTCTTCCACTTTCTCTTCCCTTTTGAGATTTTTCTTGGTCCTGCTTTAGGGTGAGGTCGTAGAGTCTCAGGTGAGAAATCTATATGGGAAGGTGTCACTTGTGCAGTTACAGCAGGTGCAGGCAGCACAGCTGGCAGTGGTTGAGCTACAGCAGGTGGAGACAGGAGAGGCACAGACAGCATAGGTGGCACTAGTGGATCTGCAGGAGGTGCCAGCAGTGCAGATGGAACTGGTGGAGCTACAGCAGGTGGAGTCATCAAAAGCGCAGGCAACAAAGTTGGCACTGGTGGACCTGCAGGAGGTGAAGGCAGGGCAGATGGAACTGCCCTGCCTCTTATTCTCCCAACTGCTTGTCCTTCCTCTGCTTTACTCTGATAGACAACCTCTTTTAACACTTTCTTGTTTACATACACTTTTTTATACTTTTCTCTTGCTTACCTCTTAGATGTTTAGACCATAGAATAGATCAGCTGCCATTTTTAGGTATTCTGCAAGGCTCTTTTCTTGCTGTTCAGAAAAGACCCTCCTGGGAGTCCAGTAGCCTGCCTTTGTCTCATCTCCTGGGCATACTGAAAACAAAGATAAAGTTTTAAAGTTTAGTGGCCTAGTCTCAATATTAATATAAATAAATATAATTAATATAAAGGATACCTGACTATTAAAAGGGTTCTTTATTAATACATAAAATTACAATTGTATTATGTTAATATGACAAGCTTTAACATCAATGTTGTGATAAGGGACAGTTGCAACAGCATGCTGGGACAATTGCAACAACATGTGACACTGACAGCCATGATAAAACCTGCTATGCTAGCTAGACACAATAGCTTTGACATTTACTAGCTATGCCTTTTAGAAGCTAAGAAAACACTGATTTAAATTATATGAATGAATAATGCTTCACACAAACAGTTTAGACTGCAAAACATGCAAAAATTTGCAAAAAACATGACAGCCTTTGCCTTCATCTTGTCAAGACAGTCGTGTCTTCCCAGGTCACATATTGTACCAAAGACTCTCATCATCCAAGTCTCCATGTTCCACATCACTGTCATCACTCTGCTGCTTGTCCTGTGGTAGCTTGACTTTGAACGCATATTTCATATTTGCTGTTTTATCAGTTATAATGTACTCAACTTTACTTGATATGTTATATTCATCAACAATCTTGTCAAATGCCATGGCTATATTCTCTTCACTGTGTTTGCCACAAAAGTGCCTACAGTCTAAAAGAAAGGACTCCAGCTGAGTTTATTCTTGGTTAAATCCATGGACTGTGACACCGAAGAATGGCTGCATGGCTCGATCAGACCATATGTCAGCAGTTATGGACACAGATGATTGGGCCTTGAGCTTTCTTTTAATTGAGTCCTTAACCTGATTAACCAATAGAGGAATTTGTTTCTCAGTGATTGTCTTCCTTCCAATGGGAGTGTATTTGTTGTCCATTACTTTCAAGAAATGCCTGAAATGCTGATTTTCGACAATTGAGGTAAAGCGTAGCCAATTAGCAGAGCTGTCCACAGTTCAGTGGGGGTTTTTTCAAATTGTTTGATGACAAGGACCCGCAAATACAATAATTCCCTTCAGGTCTGGTTTTACGGAGGTGCTAAAGATGAAGCATTGGCGAAACAGATCTGGCAAACTACCCAGTGCGTATTTGTGTTTGCGTTCTAGAGAGCATAAAAGATTTCCATTTACAGTGTGTTTCACTGTGTTTAGTGTTGAATCTACTTCCTCCAGCACTATTTGTTATATGTGTTCTTAAATATCTCAATACTGTTTATTTTACTGATGGCGAAATGCTTACTATGATTCATATGACTCAAAATAATGATTAATTCATAATCAGTGGCATGGCTAGTTCACTCAACAGAAATACAGGACACACATCATAACTGCTATAATATTTGCAGGGCAGACAGACAGGTCAGGTCAGCCGAAGCGCTCACAGTACACACAGTGCGTACACCTGCAGGCACCACTGGTGTCATGAATTTCTTGCTGTCTGGAAGAATTGGCATCATAAATTTGCACGCATTTTTTTTGTTTGCCAAATCTGGTCTTGTGAATTCTGTTATGCTGGGCTGTGCAGTATCTACTGGTTGCTGCTGTCTTTTGTACTCTCTCATCCTGGGACAAAAGGGAACATTTTATTATTCCTACTAAATTAAAAGGTAAATGTGAAACAAAGGTATTTGTCTAAAACTTTTTAACGGTTTTGTATAAGCTACCTAACTAGTCACTGCAATTCCGAGCACACTGAAAGAAAATAACTACATGAGAACACATCACATTTTAAATTTAAAAGGACTATATTTACAATCACTGTATTTCTGTCATGTCACGTTTAAAGATGGGCGATATGAACAAAATTATTTCATAATGATCATCAGAAGTTTTTCAAAATTTACCATTTTCAAAATAGAAACATGAAATGTTTGAAAAGAAATACAACGATACTTTAAAATATAAAAATAAACTGCCAGTAGGTGGCAGCAAATGTCTGTCTTAATGAGCGAGTCTTTATGAATGGACCATTGAATCATTGACTCACCTGATTTGTTCAAAAACGCTGAATTTCAATAACAAAACGTTGTGTTGCTCAGAGATGCCCAACTGTTCTGTTATGATCTTCTGGCACTATTTTCGTTAACAAATAAAAATAGTAAAAACTGTCAACATTGTAGACAAAGTCAACAATATAGTGTCTAATATGTAAGTCACTTAATATGAACTACTCGTTTATTGAACTCTTGTTTAAAATCAGTGTCAAATTTGCAATCATGCTGATTCGGATCATGTTATGTTGCCAATATAATGTTAACAAAATATATAAAAATATTGTTTTTTCAGCTGTATGTTTCTTTTTTCGAGTTTGTGTGTGCTGTTGTTCTCATTTGTATCGAGCTCTTCACGAGAGTTTCTCTCTCACACACAGACAGGCTGCACGAGCCTCAAAGCCGCTGCTGAAATCCACCGTCATTTGGCAGGCATGTCAAGCACTGCATGCCATGATATGTAAAATTAAATATATACAATATATTTATATATACTACAAAGCCAAGAATTGGAGTAAGGCTGATGCCAAAGGAACGAGGACACATGTGATGCAGAGGGTTAGAGAGGCAGCAGAAGAAGACCGGCGTATAAGTGCAGTAGGGCTTGCCTCTCAAGGGCAGTGGATGCAGTGGGATCAGGAACTTGAGCGATCATTGTCCTGGAAGGAACTCTGGAGTGCCGACCAGGGCAAATTAACCTTTCTCTTGCGTGCTGTAGCTGACCCATTACCAACTCCAAACAACTTGAAGATCTGGGACAAAGACGAGGATCCATCCTGCCATCAGTGTGTTGCAGCAGTGTGTACCCTGAACCACATTTTGACAGGATGTACCAAGGCTCTAGGAGAAGAATGCTACAGATGGAGACATGATAAGGTCCTTGTTGAAACTGCCAAATGGACAGACTTGCAGAGGATTAAAGCCAATGAGCATAAAACACTACCACCCAGAGGGGTCTGTTTTCTAAAGCAAGGAGAAAAGTTTCCCAAGTCAAGGAGAACTGATGGTTCTGCGCCCTCTGTTTTGTATCAAGCATCTGACTGGGAGATGCAAGTTGATCTTAAAAAGAAGCTTGTCTTCCCAGAAGAGGTGGCGGTGACTAGACTTAGACCAGATATGGTTCTTCTGTCCAGGAGCACAAAAACCATCATAGTAGTCGAGTTGACTGTGCCCTGGGAGGACCGGCCAGCCATCTCTCATGAGTTAAAGAGGGCTAAGACCTGATTGACAAAGCTTCTGTTAAATGATGCAATGTAGCTTTGTTTCCTATCGAAGTTGGCTGCCGCGGCTTCCCAGCTACATCTGTGCTCTACTTCATACAGAAGATTGGATTGGAACCTAAAAGACTGAGGAAAGCCACCGGGGAGATAGCAGCAGAGACTAGCTCAAGGTCGATGAGAGTTTGTAAGTGGAATCCTTCTGCAGGTGAAGGCTGATCTTGTCTTCGCTGCCCCACTCAGGTGAAGTGTACAGGTTAAGGGGTGAAATGCTCATGACCCTGAGATACCTGCTGAAGATGCAGAGGGATTCCCAACAATACCATTACGCTGCCACTAATGGCTACCAAGAATATTGCATCCTTAGTTGTTCTCGCAGTTCCTGCTTGTGGCAAAGCATCATTGATGTTTATCTCACCTATATATGTTGTATGTATATGTATATTCTGTTGACATTTTATTGTCATATTGCCCAGCCTTAGTAATGTTATTGGATTTAAGTTGGTATTTAAAGGTTACAATTAGCAACGTACATTTCTTTATGCTTTCTTTCAACATGTCCCCAGCAAACACAACTACATTGTAAAAAAGTTTTATTCAAATTGTGAAAAGTTTGTGTTGATGTTTTTATCAGACTTATTTTTTCACGTTATATGTTTTTTCACAACTTTGCAGAAACATATTTATAAAGTATTTATCATGTTACCATGTCGCCTTGCAATGTTTTAGAAACGTACTCACCACGCCCAAACTGGTATTTCACATGCTGCCATCAAAATGTTTTCTTTACGGTGTTATTTTTTTTTTATAAAATGACTTTAATATAAAACAATATTATAACTGTACAGCAAAATAAATAGATTAAGTGGTGTATTTTTATTTTTATTTATAATTCGTCATAGGCTATTATGTTACAGGTTGCAATATTTCTGTTAATCTGAATATGTATCTCATTACCAGGGCTTTTACATTACACCTGACCTGTAGGGCTGACATCTGGTTGTCCATTTTATAAGACTACATTAACATATGTAGGCCTTATAATTTATACAACAGTCAAATTTAGTACTTGTATTTATTCACAAAATATAAAAAGCAAACACAAACACTGTTTACAACATTTCACAACGTTGTATTTTGGTTGCTATTAGGTAATGTTGTAGACAAGTACATTGTACATTGTACAATGTACATTACTAATACACTATTCACTGTTACTTGCTTTAATGGCGGCTGTGTGTCTACCTTTGAGTGCAGGTGAGGACACGTTCGAGGTAAGTATACAGCGCGCTGCTAACTCTCCCACCACCTCTACTCCGTGTGTTTCCCTGCACAGGCCCGGTGCACCCAGGACGCGATCTTCCCAGATGTCCTTCACCCCGGCGCCGGGACACCACGGACCCTGGGTGCACCTGCCATGGAAGACGCGAGCCAGGCCCCGGGCAATGACCTCTCCCCCTCCGCCGGCTCCGGTCTTCGAGATCTCCACCCGGAACCGTTTCGCTCCCCTCCGCGAGAGGGAACGCGACGCTGTGATCATCGGAGACTCCATCGTCCGGCACGTCCGTGCTACTTTAGCTGAAGGTAAAGGGCACACTCACCGTTTCCCTGGTGCACGTGTTCTTGATGTTTCTGCGCAGATACCCGCGATCCTGAAGGACGACGAGAGCACCGGAGCGGTCGTGCTTCACGCGGGGGCTAACGACACCAAGCTGCGGCAGACGGAGACACTGAAGAGGGACTTCAGGAGCCTGATCGAGACGGTGCGCCGCACATCGCCCGCGACGACGATCATCATGTCAGGACCGCTTCCCACGTATCGACGAGGACATGAAAGGTTCAGTAGACTTTTTGCTTTAAAAGAATGGTTATTGTCATGGTGTAAAGAACAGAAACT
>NW_015506331.1:286123-286841 GCF_001515645.1 Sinocyclocheilus grahami | reverse complement strand
AACTGCTCTTTGTTAATAACTGGAATCTTTTCTGGGAGCGTCCTAGGCTTTTTCGCGCTGATGGCCTGCATCCCAGCAGAATCGGTGCGGAACTCATGCCGGACAACATCTCCAGGACGCTACGCTCCATATGACTAGTAAGTCAAATCTCAAATAACTGCCCTGATGACTTGTGTTCTACCCGCTTAAATGATAGAAGTATTTGTGCTGTCCAGTCTATAAAGACTGTGTCTGTTCCCCGAATAGTGAGGTCAAAATATAAATTTAATGCAGGATCTAGAAAAAATCTGATCGTGATTAAAACAGAAAAATTTAAAATAAATTAACAAAAACAATTTTTAAAGTTTGGGCTCCTAAACATTAGATCACTCGCACCCAAAGCAGTTATTATAAATTAAATGATCACAGATAATCGTTTTGTACTCTGCTTGACTGAAACCTGGCTAAAACCTAATGATTATTTTGGTCTAAATGAGTCGACTCCACAAAGCTACTCTTATAAGCATGAGCCTCGTCAGACTGGTCGTGGCAGCGGTGTTGCAACAATATATAGTGATATTCTCAATGTTACTCAGAAGACAGGATACAGGTTTAACTCTTTCGAAATACTAATGCTTAATGTTACACTGTCAGATATGCAAAATAAATCTATTGTATCTCTTGCTCTGGCTACTGTGTATAGACCACCAGGGCCGTATACAGATTTCCTAAAAGAATT
>NW_015506331.1:273422-286055 GCF_001515645.1 Sinocyclocheilus grahami | reverse complement strand
CATTAACTGACAGTCACCACTGATAAACTACCACTAAATATTGTAGAAACTTAATTTCTAATTTCTGCCTGGAATTGAACTGCTGGTTTCATCTGGTCAGAGGAGAAGTGGCCCCCCGACTGAGCCTGGTTTCTCCCAAGGTTTTTTCTAATTTTTCTGTCACCGATGGAGTTTTGGTTCCTTGCCGCTGTCGTCTCTGGCTTGCTTAGTTGGGGACACTTCATTTCCAGCGATATCGTTGACATGATTGCAAAGATACTATTTAAACTGAGCTGGATGTTGACATCACTGAATTCAATGATGAACTGTCTTTAACTGAAAAACGAGTGTTTACTATTGTCATTTTGCATTATTGACACACTATTTTCCTAATTAATGCTGTTCAGTTGCTTTGACAATCTGTATTGTTAAAAGCACTATATAAATAAAGGTGACTTGACTTGACAAGCAGATCACGTTTGCTACAGTGTGATGCTTCTCATAAATTTGAAAGTGTAAATTTGTCATCAGAAAAGTGTGGCAAAATGTATTTGAAGCAACATTTTTTTCAGGTGAGTCTGGGTTTCATCCAGTATTCTTGTTCTCCACACTTTATCGCTTGATTCAGCTATACTCTTCTGCTGCTTCTCCTCACTTACTTTAGTCTTTTTGTCTGACTTACTCCTTTACCTTCTTAAATCACTCTGTTCTGATACATGCTGTTCTTCCCGTCACTCTTGTTTTCTTAATTTATTCCAAACCTTCTAATATCCATAGCATGTGTGCTTTAAGAAGAGTGTGGTTAAAACAGTAAAAGAGAGAAACTAGCAGTAATTGAAAGCGGATCTTGAAAAACTACATGTCCAAACCATACTTCTGCTTACAAAGCTCACAAGCCCGAAATGACTCTTTTCAGTTCAGTTTTAGAGAGTGAATGAGGAACACAAGCAAATAATTACAAAGGGGTTTTTATATGAACCTAAACAAAGGATCAGTTCACAAATAAATTAAAAAGAACCAAAATAATGCATGTGGAGAGAGAAAGAGTGTTAACCATTGATAAATATAAGCAAATCTCCTCCACATAACTGTGTGTAAGTGTTACATTTACCACTCCTTGGGTCGTCACAAACCTATTTAATAAAGAAACGAAAAGAAATAACCACTTTGCCATTAAAAACCAAAACTGGACTAGCCTATTTGCTGCAACAGCAGCTGTGTAAATGGGAAGAAAGAAAGAGAGAGAAAAAAGACACGGGCTCGGGTCAGACTCAGGCCAAGAATTCTGATAAGCTGTCGGAAGGGCCGGGCCCGTGCAGGGCTCTATTCATTCCCTCATTTCAATTAACGTTTCCTCCTCGACTCAGCGGGCCCACAATACGCCCGGGCAAATTCACCTGCATACCCTGCATACAAAACGCTACGCCCTGTTAAAATGTGTTATATTTATGGTCAGCAGGATGTGACAGACCATGTATGGTTGACTTGTGAGTCCTGTGTATGTGACGTCATTGAGATGCGCAAGCACGAGAAGTAAAAAGCGGAAGCACTGAGAAACATGGGGTCGTGAGATTCATTATAATAAAATTATTAACAATAAGAGCCAAGCATATAACATGGTGGCAGCGGTAAATTACTGAATAAAAATAAAAGATGAGTTAAGTTTGCTGAGAGAGAGAGTGCCGATAATGGAGGGTGCATTCGGACTGAAACCGCCATCGAATTTTGACTGGAATGCAGCGTGCATACCCAAAGCTTGGAAAGCATGGGAAGATGAGTTTTCCTTGTACATGGATTTATCGCTTGCAGACGCGGACAACAAGACCAAGGTAAAAGTGTTCCAATATCTAATCGGAGAAATGGGCAGAGAACTAAGCAAGACGGCCGACGGCGAGCTGACATTGGAATGGCTGTTAACTGCGTTCAGAAACCACTGCAATCCAACACTGAATGAAACAGTAGAAAGCTACAGATTTTTCTCCAGAAATCAGAACTCAGGTGAAACGATTGATAAATATGTTACTGATTTGAAAGTGCTGGCAGACACGTGCAATTTTGGCTCAGCTAGAGACTCTTTGATTAGAGACAGAATAGTATGCGGCATACTGAGCTCGCAAGTTAGAGAATGCCTATTAAGAGAGATGGACCTGATGCTTGAGAGATGTATAAGAATATGCAGAGCATCAGAACTATCAAAAGAAAATGTGATGACTGTTGAAGGAAGGAAAGCTGAAGAAGTGCACGCAGAGAGTTCGGCAGTCCCAGAGTGCCAAACAAACTCAATCAGCTAACGTTAAGTGTAAATGCTGTGGAAAACAGCATGAGTGGAAAAAACAGAGTGGCTTATGGAAAGCAGTGCAGAAAATGTGGCAAGCTGAACCATTTTGCAACCACATACAAAACAAAAGTGAAAAGGAATACACAGTGTAGCAGAAATGGAAGAGGAACCATTTCAAGAAATCCTCAGCCTCAGTTCACAAAAGGAGGGAGACAAACAAGAAAAACAACTGTTTGCAACCATGCTGATACGAGAAAGGCCAGTAAAATTTTAATTAGACTGCGGAGCCAGTTGCAACGTAATACCCATCCCACTGTTAAACCCTGACACAGTAATGGAAAAGATTGAACAGATTCTGGTCATGTATAATAAGAGAATCCTGAAAACCATAAGAACATGCAGAATAAAAATAAGAAACCCCAGAAACAGAAAACTCTACCGGCTGGAATTCATTGTAGTGGATGAAAGCTCATCAGTACCCCTTCTAGGAAACAAGGCTGTGCAAGCAATAGATCTAGTAAGAATTCAGCATTAAAATATTTTTGCGATTGATGATATTGTCACCACAGAGACAAGCAGAGAAAAGGAACAGTGGGACAAAAGAGACATAGAACGAGAGTATGCTGATGTATTTGAAAGAGACGGATGCTTGGAAGGCAAATACAACCTCGAAGTGGATCCTGAAATTAAACTGGTGTGGCTTCCGAAGCGGACAGTTCCAGTGGCACTAATGAAACACCTAAAAGATGAGCTGGGAAATCTGGTAGAGAGAGGCATCATAGCTCAGGTGGAAAATAGCACTGATTGGATTAGCAGCATGGTGGTGGTGGTGAAGAAACCATCTGGACAATTAAGAAGTTGTATTGACCCAAGACCACTGTAGGATCTGTCTCACAACAGACCCACCTACATGATGGAGACACACACATCAAACCCGCACATTCCATGGAAACAAAGCACTCAAGCGTCAACACTTCCCTTTGACCACTATAGATGATGTTCTTCCTGATCTGACTAAAGCGAGAGTTTTCAGAGTGTGTGATGTGAAGGACGGATTCTGGCACGTCAGGCTTTCAGAAGAGTTACATCACTACCTTTGCAACTCCATTTGGCAGGTATAGATGGATCAGAATGCTCATGGGGATCAGCCCGGCTCCAGAAGTGTCCCAGCACAGGTTGACCCAGGCTTTGGAGGGGCTACCAGGAATCCGGATAATAGCAGATGACATTCTCATCTGTGGGAAGGTAACAATGATGAGGCAGCTGAGAAAGATAGTGATGCAAAACTAAGACAACTACTGGAACGTTGCAGAAAAAGAAACATCTTTGGGTGCAGCACTTCTACAGGCAGGACAACCAGTTGCTTTTTGCAGCAGAGCGCTTACACCCACAGAAAAGGGGTATGCACAAATAGAAAAAGAATGCCTGGCAATCCTGTTTGGGTTGGAAAAATTCCACCAGTACACCTAAGGCAGGAACGTAGAAGTCCATTCTGACCACAAACCCCTTGAAACCATCACAAGAAAGCCGCTTCTGGATGCGCCTAAGAGATTGCAGAGAATTATTTTTTGGCTCCAGCGTTATGACATTAATGTTGTCTATGTTCCAGGTTGACTAATGCACTTAGCAGACACCCTCAGCATAGCGTACTTACCGGAGTGTGCGGCAGAAGGCTCTGTAGAGACAGAAATAGAGACAATTAACATGCTGCAGTACCTGGCTGTCTAATCAGCATCTTGATATGCCACACCTGTGAGGTGGATGGATTATCTCGGCAAAGGACAAGTGCTCACTAACACAGATTTAGACAGATTTGTGAACAATATTTGAGAGAAATAGGTCTTTTGTGTACATAAGAAAAAGTCTTAGATCTTTGAGTTCAGCTCATAAAAAATGGGGGCAAAAACAAAAGTGTTGCGTTTATAATTTTGTTCAGTGTATATATATATATATATATATATATATCACTGTGAAAATAATAAAGAAAATAAGCAAAAATGAGGTGGAATTTTGATGTTACAGAAACTAGTTATAATAGTAAATACACAATATTAACCTGAACTGTTAATGAAATAAATGGACACCGGTCATGATGAGTAGAATCAGTCCTCCATGCAAATCCTTCCCAGCTAACAAAAGAAGTTCCAGTTACATAATTTATTGGTACTTTTTGCTAGTTTCATGATTTACTAATTGACAACATAACTACGATGTTGCATGCTCGCAATTCAATTTGCACTTTATTTGTAACGAAGTGATATGCCGCATGCACTGCCACACTCTTTACTTGAACTGCATCTGACAGAAGTTTCAACAGCTTTCAAGTACAGTGGCTCCAATGCTCCGATGCAGTTTTCGAAGCACTATTGTATCACACTGTGCCGATGGTTGTATCGAAATGACAACATCACGTGATTGATGACGTTGAAGCTTCGAACATCATGCAGTATTGGAAGATCGGGACAGCTGGTTTGAAAAAAAATTGGTGCTTCGCAACTCCACCTGATGCAAGCGACCGTAACCTCAATACCGGACAGAAAGACCCCAAGCAGAACATAAAGGTTAAACATCTTACCCAAAATATTATTTTCAGCTACCTACGTCAATTATTAACTATGACTTTACAATTAACAATTATTCACATACTTGCATATTTTATATTATTGATCAATATGTGAATCCATTGACCAGGCTACACATGACACGAGTTCTGGTCTCATTGGCACAAATTAATTTAGATGAGATTATATCAGATTAGTTGGAACTGTACAGATCACAGATTGATTCCACTCTTGTGTGTCATGGACTTCCAAAGCTCTGTATGGTCACGTGATTTTGCAAACCATATACCCTCTGCTCCGCTTTGATTTGTTAGATATGGTGGAGAAAACATGTATAAGCACCAGATCGCTAATGCACACTGTGTTAAAAGCGTCAAGTAATTAACCTTTTTTCGGCACAATTTGATGAAAGCCTCAAACGGTTCAGAAAGCCTTGGTTTCCCATCACTACTTTCAAGTACGTTTTTCAAAATAAAAGCCTTGCATCAGAAAAACAGAATTGCGTTTGTTGTTGTTTCTTGACTGCACGCTCTGCAATCCACTCAAAAATTGAGAACTGCTCTAATTCAACTCATCTGCTTGTTTGTAGCAACCTAAAATGAACAACGGTAGTGTTAAATCATTTCAACATGATGGGAATATTGGGTCCAGTCTCTTTAACATCTCCCATCAAAAGATATACATTTTGTATAGTATCCAGTATCAGTTAACACTGTATTTTGTCTGATATCCAAAACTGTCACTCAGATAAATATTTATATTAAATTTAAAATCACATGAAATTATCATAAATCTTGCCTCTGTGGTTCCTCTCGCTTACCACCGGAGGGCTTTGTCACCTGAGCATTGACACTCTTCTTGGACATAATTTCCCATAAGCCCTCTACCTGGAACTGATTGTTTCTCCACCTGTTCCCCATTTATTGGATCATTTAAACACTCACTCACTTACCTCTTGTGAAGTCTTGTTTCACCCCGGCTGACATTTCTGAACATTCTTTTGTTATTATTGCCTGTCCCTGACCCTGAACTGTTTACCATGTGGGCTAACTCAGTGGACTAACACTTGCATCACAGGTTGTTTAAAGTCTGTATCTCTCAGATTGCCATTAAAGCTGCCCACTGTTTTTGTGAAGACAGAATAATGTTATACCTTTTGGACTGGTCAATAGTCTTTCTGTGTTCCAGGCCTTCATTAATGACGTCTTTCCAGACATGCTGAATCAATGGGTGATTGTGTATATTGACAATATCCTATCTTTTCCAATATTTTCGGGGATCATGTCAAGCATGTCCGAAATTTTCTGCATGGACTCATCAACCATCAGCTGTACACCAAGGCTGAGAAATGTAAGTCCTTCGGCTGTCAGTATCATTTCTAGGCTATGTGAGGGGGTGGTTATAGATGACAGCAAGGTACAAGCACTTTTGAAATGGCCACAACCTACCATGATAAAAGAGCCAGGGCTGTGCAAAAAATCTAATGCGATTTTCATGCGCATCTCGTCAGTAAAGGTGATTAGTCAATAAAGGTGATTCTGGTGATTAGTAGTAAATGTCCAGCACGTGCTTTCAGATGGATTGGCATTTACTACACAGGGCCGTAGTTCACCGACAAGCTACACAAAATCGCATTCAAAATCGCAAATGAATCGCCTGCAATTTTGAACGCGATTTTGTCTAAATGTTTTTTAGCATTTGCTGATGTTTTTTTTTATAAAATTGTAAATTGCTGATAATTGTAAAAAGCTGATAAATTGTTTTATCAAAGGTTTCAGTTCTGTCGTTGCACCCCTAACATCAATGCTTAAGGGAAGGGGCTCCTGATCTCCTGGTCCCCAGCAGCTCTCCAATCCTTCCTAGACTTAGAAGCACATTTCACCTTCTGCCTTCCCTTACCCTGTGTCTGTTAGCTACTACTATTGTTGGTGATTGTCCCCTGCCTATACCACTGCTCAAAAAACCTACATTAAACACTTCACTTACAGATAGCTACAGACCTGTCTCTCTCCTTCCATTCATAGCGAAAACCCTCGAAAGAGTTGTTTTCAACCAGATATCACACTTTTAAAAAAGCCGCACATGGAGCTCAACTCCTGAAACCTGATTATGGTAAAGGAAAGGAAGTGGTTTTGAACTTTAAAACATGTAAATGTATTATAGCAGACCAAATTATTGATGTGCTTGTAGTGCCACTTACTGGGCATCGCAAAACATGTAACCACCCGCATGTTTTCCGATAAGCCTGGGTTGGGAAATTCATTGTTTAATTTTAAACAAACAAATAAAAGTAGTAATAATAATTTTATTGTATTTTAAAGTAAAGTTGCATACAATGTGATGTTAAATCATTTACAAATTTTCACCATACATGGTAAGGTAACTTCCAGTCTTATTCTGTTATAGAACTCCTTATGTGGGTTTCATCATAACCAGTGACTTTTTGAAGAAAGAATATAGATGCTCAACATTTTTATTGTTAATAATAATCTGCAATTGTAAATTTGTTTATTTACTAATTTTGTGAAATTAAAACATTTATTTATCCCTGTTGCTAAATCCATGCTGTATTAGAAAGCAGTCTGACAATCTGTAGCTCTCTCAGAGTCTGTTGCTTATCAGGTCTTGAGCTTGTGTGAGGCGCTCCAGACGCTGCTTTAAATCCGCTCTCATGCGTCCGTGCTCTGAGTCTTCACTCAGCAGTTTCACCACATCCGCTCCATTCCTCAGTTCCATCATTTGATGCCGCAATGTCTTTGCTGCATCCTTCAGCATGAAGAGGATTATCAGCATGGGCACATAGTCTGTGAGGCGCTGATAGATGATCTATATGGAGACAGGACATGAATTATGTATATGTTACAGGTTCTCTGTGTGTGCTTTGCCACAGTTTGCTGTGCTGCCTCATTTGTCTCTCTGGTTATCTCAGTTAGGGGCTCGATATACTCAAAACAAAGTCATTTTTAGTTCTTTGTTTAGGGGTAAAACGAAGTTTGAAATATGCAGTGGTGTAATGTAACAAAGTAATAATACTTCGTTACAGTACTTAAGTATTTTTTTGGAGTATCTGTACTTTACTTGAGTTTTTATATTTCAGTCAACTTTTACTCCACTACATTTCCTCATTAAAATCCGATACATTTCCCCGAAGCATATTCATTACTTACTACAAAATAGTCAGAAGAACACGGACTGCAGGAAAGCAGGTTTGACGAATCAGTGGTCTGGCGTTTGCAAGTTAGACTCCTAAATTTCACCTTTGCTCATGTGCAAACAAGTGCGCGTACAACTGCAGATGATTAATTTTCCACTCAAGTCGAGGCTGGGGTGTGCAATATACAGTATGTCTTCTGTGATAATATGGTAAGTGTTGTTGTAATGATGTGCGATCTGACATTATCAAGCAGGCTATATCACCAAATTACACACAGGGCTCTATTTTAACAATCTATGCACATGGTCTAAAACATACAGTGCAGGTGCACTCAGAATCACGAATCCACTTTTGCACTTTTTAACGACGGGAAACCGGTCGGCGGGCGCATGGTCTAAACGGGTTGTCCCTATTTTCTAAATGATGTTTTATTAACAAATTTGGGGAGGAGCACGTTCAGATAATTAACCCGGCCAATTCATCATCAGCAATTACACCATCTATCCTACCAGCTCGAGAGAGAGAACTTCTATAAATAGCCAAACCATATTACCTTCATTCTCACTACAGTATTCCAGCATTCGGTTTGCTTTTTTGCAATTTGCCGGCCCCATGATCACTCCTTCTCTGCCAGACATGGCGGCCGAGCACCAGGCTTCATCGCAGCCGCTGCTTTTCTCAGCTAGCCACATGCTCTCCACGACGCCAAAGCTTCCAACTTCCCCGGCATCCTCGTATCATTCGGCCGTACCAGCAACTCCTCCGATCAGAAACTGGACAGTATTTAAGTCCGAGGCAAACGCTGATTAATTCCAACGCACCATTCTCGCCGAGTAAACAAAGAGGATCTGTACGATCTATTCGTCACCCTGCAAATTAGCTAACCTCACTCCTAAATCCACTCCAGCCACCAAGGAGGTCAATAGACCATGCAAAGCCCCGAGCTCGCCTCACTCGACACCACCATCGTCCCGCACAAGACCCGGCTCTCCTCGAGCGCTGGGTCGCAGCAGCAGCAGGCCTTCAACAAGCCTGGGCCACGTCCCAGTTCTCATCACAGCAAAGCCTCGATCGATTACCGCTTCAGCTCAGCCTTTCACCGCGGCTCTTCCAGCCACAGCGCCGTTTGCAGCTGGACCTCCAGCTCTCGTAGCAGACGCTTGCTTGTCGCAAATTAATAAATTTTCGCTAAAAGCAGGTTTCGTGGCTAAAGTTTGTTAAATGACGTTATGACATAAATGGATGTTGATGCCATTTTGTAACCATGAAGCAAACAAGGCATTTTTATCAAGTTTATCATCCACTCCAAAATGTCTGAAAGCGTTACATTCGCCTTACTGTGCATGTATAAAACCTCACTGAGATGATACAGACAACAGACATAATAAGTTTCAAGCAATTCTTCTGGCAGGATCAATTAATTTACAGAAATATTCATCATTCACTGACGCGCCCACGGCGCACTCACTCAGAATGGATCTAAAACAATTCGTCCCCCTGCAAATTAGCTAACCTCACTCCTAAATCCGCTCCAGCCACCAAGGAGGTCAATAGACCGTGCAAAGCCCCGAGCTCGCCTCACTTGACACCACCATCGTCCCGCACAAGACCCGGCTCTCCTCGAGCACTGGGTCGCAGCAGCAGCAGGCCTTCAACAAGCCTGGGCCACGTCCCAGTTCTCATCACAGCAAAGCCTCGATCGATTACCGCTTCAGCTCAGCCTTTCACCGCGGCTCTTCCAGCCACAGCGCCGTTTGCAGCTGGACCTCCAGCTCTCGTAGCAGACGCTTGCTTGTCGCAAATTAATAAATTTTCGCTAAAAGCAGGTTTCGTGGCTAAAGTTTGTTAAATGACGTTATGACATAAATGGATGTTGATGCCATTTTGTAACCATGAAGCAAACAAGGCATTTTTATCAAGTTTATCATCCACTCCAAAATGTCTGAAAGCGTTACATTCGCCTTACTGTGCATGTATAAAACCTCACTGAGATGATACAGACAACAGACATAATAAGTTTCAAGCAATTCTTCTGGCAGGATCAATTAATTTACAGAAATATTCATCATTCACTGACGCGCCCACGGCGCACTCACTCAGAATGGATCTAAAACACAACTGCCCTCGTGTTTTGCTGCAGGACATCAATCGTGAGTAAATTTTCTGTCGTCTTTTTAGGACTGTAATATGAAGAGTGTGCAAAGTAAATATCTTTATCAACAGTGTGGAAGTGAATAGCACATAACTGCACAATTAACGTTACCGGTACGTCTATTGGTACAATATGGGTCACATGACTAATCATGCATCATCGTTTTCAAAAGTCTCTGTTTCCACAGTCCATACTACAACGTGAAAACAGCATTTTCAAATGTATCCGCTCTGGAGAGTGTTTCAAAAGCTCTGTTTTCCTGGACTCCTTGTCTTAGTGTGGATGGAAGGCCAAAACGAGAGGAAAAGATGCATTTTCAACAGAAACGTATTAATGTGGACAAGGCTTGAGGAGTTGCCAAATCTAGTAACAAATTGCTAAGTCGGCAACATTGCAACCTACCCAGGCATTTCAGCTTGTCCCGCTAAATGTCACTAACCCTTCCAGTTTCCTGCGGCCTACAGTTACAGCAGCCGAAGCAAGCGCAAAGCTGCTTCCACCTGCAACACAGGCCCACACATCTCAGTCTTTTCCTCCCAATTACAAATAACCCCTTTTTCTTTTCAGTGGCCTCCAGCTCCCATAGCAAACCAAACATTTTCAACATGTTATCAGAGGCTATCTGCTGGATTCTCTCCAATAATTACGCAATCCCTTACCTCATCCACCTTTTAGACGATTTTTCATTCATCTCGTCTCCCGGCTCCATCCCAGCCACGCATCTAGAGTTATATAGAGTTATAGCCTCTAGTCGCCACAGCGGCCCTGTGGGGAAAAGATTGGTCCACCACCAGCATCATAGCGCATTGCGATAACGAAGCGGCCGTGCATTGCATCAATAAAGGCCGGTCCCATTCCCCTGCATTACTGCCTTTTCTAAGACATCTCATTTGGACTTTAGCTTGCGACCAACTCCTTTTAAATGCAATCCCGGATCCAAAAAAATAAAATAAAAAATCTAATAGCTGACACTCTCTCCTGTTCTGCTTTCTAGGAATTCAGGCTGCTGGCGCCGATATTCCCATAAGCCACCCGCAAAAAAATACAAATAAAATAAAATTATATATAGGTATATGTGTAAACCCTTCTAGATGCCTCCCTCAGTTCTATTCTCCAGGCCGTCTCCCCCAGGACCCTCCAATCCTACTTAACCGCTTGGAATGTTTTTTTAAAAAATGTCACCACGCTTACAACCTGCCTTTCCCCGATGTTTCCCTGCTCACCATCACCTTATTCATCTCCCATCTCAACGCCAACAAAAAAAAAAACTCCAAGCCAGCCCCATCAAAGGCTTCCTAAGCAGAATTAAATTTTTCATGTTCGGCTCACCCTCCCCAGAAATAGCCAGCTCACAAATATCCATGCTCAAAGGCATCCAAAGAACCCAAAATATTTAAAAAATGTTTGTGTGCTGCTGCGTGTCACTGTGTGTGTATTAAGCAAAGTGTACATGCGTTGTGCACCCGCCTATAGGCGTATATTACTAACGCACTATTTAAATAACAAAGAAAAAATATTGCGCCAGAATTTTGGTCTATGGCGCAGTCTATTTTCAGTTCCTCAAAATAGCATCGAGCCAACAATGCGCCTGAACACACCTCTTTTTTAGACCAGCACGCCCATGGGCACACAAATGGGCGCAAATGCATTTGCTATTTAAACAACGTGGCGCAGGACGGGAAAATGAGAACCGCGTCGGGCTGAAACTAGCAAAAACACTTGCGTCGCGCATTGTGCCGGGTGTATGATAGGGCCAACAGAGTGCATGCAACGCATGTTGATTTATTTGTCTATTACAACTCAAAATTCCACGCATTCTAAATTGTAGATGGCAATTAAGCTTCTGTATGCTTTTTATATTTATATAATTTAAAATAGTTAACTTAATCTATATCACATAAAGAGTAGTTTTTCTGCAGATATCAGCATGAACACATTTAATAATAATTTTATACAAGTTCAGTAAAGCAATAAGTGACTTTAGACATAAAATGTTTAGACATAAAATAGCTTGTTTTTGCTCAATTTTGCTAACGAAAATAGGTTCAAACAAAGATCACAGCACTGTTTTGCGTCTCTGAGCAATGGACGGTGTTTACTTATTGAATGAATCCGTTTTTTGTGTAATCAGATTCAGTGATTCACTCATTAACAGTCAAATGCTTTGTTTCTGAATGAATCAGTCGTTTGAATGAATCAGTTGAATCTCAATGACTCACTCATTAACAGTCACTTGCTGTCACCTACTGGCAGTTTTAATTTCACATATCGACTATTTTTTTATGTTTTAAATTATTTCAAATATCAGTATTCAACGTTTTATGTTAAAAACAAAACATTAGGCCTATTTATGCATCTGTAACTGCAGTTTAAATGCATCCATGTCCCCTCTGAGATACATAAACTGTGTAAATACATCTGAATGCTATTTCAGATGCAGATTCTAGAAATGTTTTCTTATGTTGAAATGAAAGACACTAAGTACCGGATGAAGTGCTTCTTATTCTTA
>NW_015506331.1:265861-272781 GCF_001515645.1 Sinocyclocheilus grahami | reverse complement strand
TTCTGTTCATATTTAAGTACAATAAATATCACATACTTTAAGACTTTTACTCAAGTAATATTCTAAACAGTGACTTCAACTTCTACCAAAATAATTTTCCGGTAAAAGAAGTACTTTTACTTGAGTATGGCTTTCAGGTACTTTATACACCACTGGGAATACGTGAGCAGAGGTACTGTTATTAAACATCCCGCCGCCGCCCTCTCTGATGAAAGCAACGTTTATATGAATATTTAAATATGTGCTGCAAGCTTTCCTCTCAGTAACAAAATAAACATAAAAAATTTAGAAAACAGCAAGCATTTTTGTTTATAAAAAGCATCTGTTCATAGCAACATGGGTATGTTTGCATGAGCTCTGCAAATTAGCACTCCCATGAAGTCACGTCACGTGTATTTACATGGCACTTTATTCAATATATTGTTTAAAAGCAATCAGCAGGATTAAACAAACATGAAAAACAGTGTCAGTGTCTCATTTCATCAAAAGCAACACTTAATTTGCTTCTATAAAGCGGCTATCCACTACGCGATAGTGATGGGTCGTTCTTGAATGATTTGTTCATTTTGAACGAATCTTTAATATGACTCGGGAATGTCGAGTTGTCTCAGCGAGGGATTCGTTCATTTCGTGTTGACCGCGCATGCGCAACATCCAATAGGTTCTGTACAGGAAACAGTGAAACCACAGAACAGTGGTTCTCAAACTTTTTACACCAAGTACCACATCAGAAAATATTTGGCTCTCCAAGTACCACCATAATGACCAACATTAAAATAGAGTAGCGTAGTAGGCCAAATTATTCAGCTACAGCAATGCACAGTTAAAAAATGAGGCAGTTTTATTCCTAATAAGAATATTTATTATTGTTATTGAGGTTTTTGATGAGCGAGTGACAGAGATCTGTGTTTTGTCCATCATTAGAACGGCCGCCTCTGAGGCAGTAAATTAATAGCATCACATTTTCACCAGTTTGCAGGTTATAAAGTTGATTGTATAGACAGCATTTCTTGAGTAAAGGAAACGCTGTACTTATTCAAACATCAGTTCTTTATTTACCCTTGCATTGTGAAGAAGTATACATCTGTCTTCAAACTGCGTGAAATTGTATAAAAACATGGAGGCGGGTGGAGTTATGAGGTTTGACTGACAATTTGAGGATCCAATGGCATTACGAGGTTTAGTCACAAGCTCTTTTGAATGCTTTTCATTGGTTAAATATTTGTAAAACCCACAAACCGACATAACAATAACCAATAGCACTGATTTAAAATAATAACGAAATATAATAGAGATAAGGAAGTTTTTGATAATTTTCCATGGCACACCCGACAACAGTGGCTGGGAAACACTGTTTTAACATTAATTTATATTCAAGTCAGTGATGTACCACACTTTGAAAATCAGTGGACTATAGGCTATGCAGTCCGTACCGGAAAGAGACATGATTAGTTCATCTCCTGAGTCTTCGGGTACGAGTCGTTAATTATTTTGTCACGTGACGTGAAAGAAGCAATGGAAATAATAGAAATTAGTTAATAATTCCCAATCTTCCTTACAAACAAGCGCGTAGTTTGTTTTTTACAGTTATGTAATTTTTCTGGTCTCAAATTTTATTTGAGCTTTATAGCTTTTTATTTCTTACAATTGATAAATTTATTAATTTCTTTTCCATAATGAATGTGGTAATAAAAGATTGGTTAATGCTTTAAACGTTATCCGTATGGTGGGGAAAAACACTTTAATAATTCCTAAATATAACACATTACAAGATATTGATCCAGGAAGCAGTCACGTGACAAAAGAACGAACGACTCGGACCCAAAGACTCGGGAGATGAACTAATAATTTCTCTTTCCGGTACAAACTGCATAGCCTTATGCCTATGGGGCTGTCACGTGATGAACAAATGACTCGAACCCGAGGACTCGAAAGGAGAACTCATCAATTCTCTTTCCGGTACACACTGCATACCCTAGTCTGTGGCTGTCACGTGATGAACGAATGACTCGAACCTGAAGACTTGGGAGATGAATAATCATTTATCTTTCCTGTAAAGACTGCATAGCTTTCCTTACAGGGATGTGACATGACAAAAGATTGAATGACCTGTAGACTCGTGAGGTGAGGTGAACTAACAGACTGCACAGCCAGGTAAGCAATTAATTAATCATTTCTGTTTCTTATAATTTGGTCTTGGTTGCATTATAGTTTATATAGTGTGATCAATGTTTGAGTAAATAGATGTGTTGGGGATTTTGGATATTAACACGTAACATTTTAACTATATTCTGCTGAAATGAACGAAATTAACAAAATGACTTTCGAAAAAGGATTCATTCATTTTACTGAACGAGATTCAAAGATCCGAGTCAGTAAAATGATTCAAACTTCCCATCACTACTATGCGAACATGTCACCTCCAAGGACTCGACAGATGAAATGAACCCAGATAAGAGTGCCACATGAAAGATGGCGGAGCCTCAGCATGACGTAATCGTCATGGATCAATGGTAGTACGAAGGTGTTTTGCAGCCACAACAAACTTTTCTGGAAAGTTAGCATTGGCAAGCCGTTTCAAACTCCCAAAAAGAAGACAAAACGAACTTTGTTTTGGCAGGATTTTGTTCTAAATGACGTCACATCAGTTCGCTCTTCGATTTCGCTTGAAATATATCAGGGCCTTTAGCCGTCATAGCAATTCATTAACCACACCCCTGCCTTGTCAGTTGTCTAATGAAATGGTTGTTCTGTTTGCCTGTTTTTTTGTTCCCGTTTTTCCTGGTTGTTAAATTGTTTGTTACTTTTATTAAATCTCCGGCACATAGATCCACGTCTCTGCCAGCATTTCATCATGCAACATTACAGTATAAATATACTTTTTACTGCCACATTTTGGGGTTCCTCATAATCCATAGTATTTACAATTTTAAAAAAAACAAAAAAACATTTTAAATAATTTTATGATATGGTATACCCACCTCATAATAGAGAACCAGTTTCTCTGGTACAAGATTTCTCGTATCCAGCAATGCACAGCCTTTTGAATTAAATATTGTGTCATCATCATCATAGTGATTCTTGTCACTTGTTTCTATCCCAGTCTTTTGAGGGATGTCAGAGTCATTGAGTTTCTGTTGTAATACCTTGTCCTGAGTAAAGACCAGTTTCTCCATATTAATGAACTCTTTAATTCTTTTCTCTGCTTTAGCCTCTTGCTTTGTCTGAATGTCATTAACCATGTTCTGAGGAATACAAGGTAATACATGAAAAATTACAATAATAATAATAATAATACTAATAATAATAATAATTGGGTGAATAGTATTAGTTGTTAGTCGTTTTACTTACAGAGACAATGTATCTCATTGGAGGGTACTGGTCAAAAGACAAATAACATACCTCCCTGAACACATTCTGAACAATCTCTGAAAATAAAATGTTAGTTTGACATGAAGGAAAGTGTTTTAATTTAAAGCAATACTTAGGCTTTTTTTTTTTTTTGAAAAGGAAAGAAAGAATGTTTTTTCTGTATGCTGTAGATTATTTTGAATGGGACATAATAAATGTTATCTCATTTCTATACTTGTCAATAAATTACAAAACAATAAAAATAAAAGACACTGTACCTCGTACATCTTTCAGTGTTGCCATAGCTGGCTCTTGAAGGGCTGCCACATGGTTTTGGATGACACATTCATATTCACAGAACTCACTGAATGTTAGCAATTCTCTGCCCCGATGGATCTCATTATACTTTTCTATCATTTCTGTCACTCTTGCTTTGACTACATTTGTAATGATGATAAGAAAGTGTGAGGTTAAGGTATAGTCCTACTAGGAACAAATAGTTTTACATGTTTACATATCTTGACTCACATGATACTTCAGTGCTTCTTAGGTAGATGTCCCATTTCTTGAATACAGGACGTAGGCTTATGTAAATGTTTTTGTCTTTTGAATGTCCTGTTCTACTCAATTCATTTATTTGATCACTGAACTCCAAGATAATCTATATAAGATGATGACACATTTTAAATGCAATAACATTATTTCTGGATAGATAACATTTATGGTGATCTACTCTCAGAGCTCTTACCTCACTGAGAAAAGGTCCCATCATCTCTTCTTCCAGAGGTGGACCCTGCTCATAGTTTTTAAGGTCTCGTTGCACATTGAGTAGCCTAGTTTGAATCTGCTCAGTCAAGGATGGAAGCGATTTCTGTGTCAATAAAAAATACATAGTTTAGATTATGGAAAATGTGAATGTTTCCAATTTCATTTAAGAAATCTGGTAAGAAATAAAAAAAAGAAAAAAATAATTAATTAATTAAAAGAATAAAACGTATTTAACTGTGTATATTTTACATTTACATTTTAATTTAATTTTACAAACTGCAAATACACTATACTGTACTGTAATTACTACTTTACAACTTCACATGTTATTTTATGTTTGTGCTTTTGGAAATTGATCTTTAATAGTGTTTTTTTTTTTTGCATTTATGCAGACTAAGTATGTTCTGTAAAAGTAATTTTTAAGCATAATTGTCCATGAGGACAGGGAGGAACAGGAAGTCAAGGCAGAGCCAGCGGAGCAGAGAGCCAAGGCGGAGCCGGGAGCCAGGGCGGTGTAGGCAGAGCTAATGGAGCTGAAGACCACCAGGGTGGAGCAGGCGGAGCTGAAGAGCACCATGGTGGAACAGAGGGCCACCAGAGTGGAGCTGAAGACCACCAAAATGGAGCAGGCAGAGCTGCAGAACATCAGGGCAGAGCTGAAAAACACCGGGGTGGAACGGAAGACCACCAGGGCGGAGCAGCCAGAGCCGAAGACCACCAGGATCGAGCTGAGGAGCACCAGGACAGAGCAGGAGGAACTGAAGAGCACCAGGGCAGAGCACAAGACCACCTCAACATAGAAGATGGGTCTGAAGATCCCCATGGTGGAGCAGATGATCACCAGAGTGGAGCGGAAGACCACCACAGCAGAGAAGATAGAACCGAACATCCCAACGGTGGAGCAGATGAGCACCAGCATGGAGCTGATTGGGCTGAAGACCATTTCAGTGGAGCTGATGGTGCAGGAGACCACCAAGGCGGATCAGGCAGAACTGGAACAAAGAGCACAGAGAGGTTAACAATGGCCTAGGTGGCAATAACAGGACCGGCAGACAGTTCAGAAATGGCATCTTTGGCCGTAACAGGGCGAGCAGAGAGTTTAGGGACAGCCCTTTTGACCGTGACAGGACAGGCAGAGAGTTCAAAGACAGCCTCCTTGGTCATGACAGGACAGACTGAGAGTTCATAGACGGTCTCCCTGACCGTGACAGGACAGGCAGAGAGCTCAAAGATGGCCTCCTTGGTCATGACAGGACAGACTGAGAGTTCATAGACGGTCTCCTTGACCATAACAGGACAGGCAGAGAGTTCACAGATGGCCTCCATAGCCATGACAGGACAGGCAAAGAGTTCACAGACGGCCTTCTTTGGCCATGACAGGACAATAACAGGTTTCAGGAATGGCCTCCTTGGCTGTGGCTGGAGAGGCAAAGAGTTTATAAGTGAGTGTCAATGCCTTGAGGGTAGCTGAAACGGACACTGCCGCCACCTCTAGAGGTTCTGCAGTGAGTGCCACCTCCTCTGGAGGAGCAGTAGTAACAGGAGTTTCAATAGACACAGAATGTTTTGAAACTGCACTTGCGGCTGTAACATAGGCATCAGGAAACAGGGAGAGTTCAAAGATGGTGTCCATGGTCGGAAAAGAGGTGACAGGGAACACCAAGAGCTTGGGGATGAGTGCCTCTGCTGTCTCGGGAGGAGCTGAAGCAGACGTCACAACCATAAGAGGTTCTGCAATGGAAGTTGCTACCTCTGGGGGAGCTGGAGCGAGACAATTTTAATTTTTGGGTGAACTATCCCTTTAACAGTAGTGAAAAGGGAGCAACTTATAAAAAAATTATAGTTGTTCATATATAATATATATAAATTATAATTTTTGAAAAATAAGCAAAATAAGACAAATACGAAAGAGATACAAATTAAACAAATTTTTCAGATACAGTAGGTTTACTTAACATTTATTTAACATATTTTGTTGGTTACCATTAAAGGGGCCATATGATGCTGCTAAAAAGAACATTATTTTGTGTATTTGGTGTAATGAAATGTGTTTATGCGGTTTAAAGTAAAAAAAACATTATTTTCCACATATTGTACATTATTGTTTCTCCTCTATGCCCCGCCTTTTTGAAACGCGTAGATTTTTACAAAGCTCATCTGTCTGAAAAGCGAGGTGTGCTCTGATTGGCTGAATACCTCAAGCGTGTGACAGAAATGTTACGCCCCTCACCATACTGTTGATGTCGTGTCCCAGCCGGAGCGACGAAACAAAAAACATGAAACCCCATTATAAACGAGGCATTTGTTGCATCCAGTGGGGACATGATTACTGATTATAATGACTTATACTGTCTTTTTATGCGTTGCGTTGCATCGTGCCGTGTAAACATAAAACCATGTCTGCATTTGTGATCTGAGAAATGACAAACTACAAACGCTACTCTACACTGCCCAAAACTCGCGTTTGAATCATCAGTGGCAAATCCTTTAAATGAAAACGTACTTACAGTCTGTGAGTCAGAACTGCCGGCATTGTAGTCTACTCTTCCAGGATCAGGAAACAGTCCTCCATAAAATGTGCTGCACACATCTGGATATTTGGGTTAAACTGTTCTGGAACAGTGTTGTAAATACAACTTAACCACTGATTTGTAGTCGTGTCCTCTTTTGGAAGACCAAACAAAGTAGTTTCGCTTTCACAACGAGACGCACGGCGGCCTAGAGTGAGCAGAGGCGGCGGGGTTGAGAATGGTGCAGCCGGCGGATTCGACGAAGGAGCGGCAACCACATGTGACGACCCC
>NW_015506331.1:253917-265830 GCF_001515645.1 Sinocyclocheilus grahami | reverse complement strand
CACATAGTGACGTAGATATGTGGGGGCATGTTAGAACGAGTCGTTTTAGGTAGGCGTGGATAACTCTTAACTTTTATAAAGAGTATCTCTTTGGATTTGAGATTTTAGTCTTTGCAACTTTACAGATCTTTATGCACCAAGAGCTTGTAACACTCCAAAGAGAAAGGAAAAATTGAAATCGCATCATATGACCCCTTTAATGACACGGATATGTACTTAATTAGGAATGCTGTCCCTTTAAGACGGAAGGCATGCATACTGACCCACGTTCAGTTTTCACCCACCTGTTTACGTTCACTTAATCCATAACCGACTGTGTTTACGTGAGATACTCTACACGATAGACATTTGGACTGCTGTGTGAGTATTTGAGCACTAAGAACTGATCGCGCGCTGTATATGAGAACTGAAAAAGTGGACCGTGCGCGAGAGAGAGCACCTCTATCAGCGCGATTCCGCCTATCCTGCATTCACTATCTTTAAAATAATCAACAACGAATTGTGACTCCTGGGAAAAATGGGACATCTGTTCACCTTATCCCTACCCCTTCGGGTGCTGAGGTCATTGTTTCAGATTGCTAGTTCGCATTTTGGTAGCCTATCCGTCCACTGCGGCTACCATACTGAGTCTAGATATGCAAACTCCCCTTATCCGATTGCAATCCAATGACAGGGACGCACATTTTGAAGGACAAGACAGTAGCCTATAGGATGTATTTTGAATGTCCGGTAGTCCTTAAATAACCTTATAGTCCCATCTCATCTTGTTAACGAAGACGCGGCATACATTTCGTCATAGTTTTTATCATCAGATATTAGTTTTAGCTCGTCAACGTCTCATCTCGGGAATATTCTGTTGTTATTATCATGGCCGTATATATTCCACCTCAAGCAAATGCTAAGCTAGCACTGGCACTGCTATATTCGGCCATCAGTTAACAGCAGGACTCTTATCTGGACGGTGTTTTTTATTGTTGCAGGGGATTTTAACCAGGTTAATTTAAAAAGTGTGCTCCAGAAATTTTATCAGCATGTACATTGTCTTACCAGGGTTTCAAGTACCCTAGACCATGTATACACAAATGTCAAAGACTCATATAGAGTTTTTCCTAACTCACCATTGGGGAAATCTGATCACCTTTCACTGTGCTTAGTACCAGCATATAGACCTGTTGTCCACAGGAAGAAACCAGTAATCAAGACAGTCAAAATATGGCCTGAAGAAGCTATTGCACAACTTCAGGTCTGTTTTGAAAGGACTCAGTGGGAACTATTTGCACAGCAGGCGACTTATGGCACAGAGGTGAATTTAGAGGAGTACACCGAGACTGTGCTCTTTTACATTAACAGCTGTGTGGACAGTGTTACAGTACACAAGAACATAAAGATGTTTTCGAATCAGAGGCCATGGATGAATAAGGAGGTACAGAATCTCTTGAGAGTACGTAATAATGCTTTTAAATCTGGTGACACTATAGCATATAAACAGGCAAGATCACGATTGAAGAACGGCATAAAAAAGGCCAAAGACATCTATAGACGAAGGGTAGTAAATCATTTCAGCAATGCTGATACTAGGAATATGTGGCAAGGTATAAAGAGTATTACTGACAATAAGGGAAACTCTGTCTGTCCCTATGATTATGTAGCACTGACTAACGAGCTTAACACCTTTTTCGCTCGATTTGAAGTGGGCAACACTACAACAGGTATAACAATAACAGTAGCAGAGAATGAACAGGCACTTGCATTAAGTACACATTAGGTACAGTGTGCATTGAAGAGGCTGAATCCATGGAAAGCTACAGGCTCAGATGAAGTTTCAGGACAGGTACTTAAAGAATGTGCTGGAGAGTTAGCGGGGGTATTTACAAGCATCTTTAAACTGTCTTTATCGCAAGCAAGAGTCCCCAAGTGCTTGAAGTCCGCAATTATTGTTCCGGTACCAAAGAAAACAAACATCAGCACCTTGAATGACTATCGTCCAGTTGCATTAACTCCAGTAATAATGAAGTGCATTGAAAGATTGATTCTCTCACACATTAAGGCTGCTGTTCCTACTTCTCTGGACACGTATCAATTCGCATATAGAGCCAACAGATATCTGCTTACTGTCATTTCCACCATGCTAATTCTTAAACTTCATGACTTAGGACTCAGTTCATTACTATGTAACTGAATCCTGAATTTCTTCTCAGAACGCCCTCAGGTGGTGAGACTGGGCACACAATTGTCTTCAACTATTACATTGAGCACTGGCATGCTGCAAGGATGTGTATTGTGTTCCATCCTTTATTCCCTCTTTACACATGATTGTGTTCCTGCATCTTCTGATAACATTATTGTTAAATTTGCGGATGACACAACAGTGATTGGTCTGATTACTAATAACAACGAATCAGCCTACAGAGAGGAGATAGAGAACTTGGTAACCTGGTGCTCTAGGAACAATTTGACCCTTAAAGGGGTGGTTGATTGCGATTTCACTTTTTAATGTTAGTTAGTCTGTAATGTTGCTGTTTGAGCATAATCAATATCTGCAAAGTTACGAAGCTGAAAGTTCAATGCAAACGGAGATATCGTCTTTTAAAATTCTGGCAGTTTAATGCCTACAAAAATGGCTGGTAGGGACTACAAGAAGTTACTTCCCAGGTTCGTGATGTAACAAACCCAGATAAACCCCACAGGGTTAGGCGTACAGCAGTGACAGACAGACACATATAACGGTGCCCTGTATGATGTTAGTTAGTCTGTAATGTTGCTGTTTGAGCATAATCAATATCTGCAAAGTTACGAAGCTGAAAGTTCAATGCAAACGGAGATATCGTCTTTTAAAATTCTGGCAGTTTAATGCCTACAAAAATGGCTGGTAGGGACTACAAGAAGTTACTTCCCAGGTTCGTGATGTAACAAACCCAGATAAACCCCACAGGGTTAGGCGTACAGCAGTGACAGACAGACACATATAACGGTGCCCTGTATGGAAAGATGTTTTCCAGCCGACAGTTGTAAATTTTCACATGTACAAGTGAACAGAACACTGAGCATCAGCAGTAATGAGGCGCGTTGGGAGTGATGTCACCGCCCCTCTTCGACTGATTGGCTAGAGGAGGAGCTGTCAATCTAGAACTAGTGGACCAATGATGATGTTTTAGCCCTCCCTAATTTACATGAAACTCTAACCGCAACATTTGGAAGAAGAAGCACAGAACGTGGAATAAAGAGCAAAGGGAAAAACAGCATAAGCATACAAAAAATTTAAATATGTGCAGAAAATGTCTGAGAGCACAAAAAACTGAAATATAACCAAGGAAAACATGATTTTGTGTGCAATTCGGATAATTTTGCATTAATATTTCAGTTTTGTGCAATATGATTTTAAATGTGTTTAAAGTTTTGATTCATGCTTATTATTTTTTTTAATGCGTTATTAAATTTTTGATTTACACTTATTGTTTTTTGATCCGTGACCATTGTTATCTATTCTGAAAACTTTGCTTTAATTTTTTAATTTTATGCTAAATAATTTTACTTGCGTTTTTCTATTTTGGTTTCACGCTTCTTATTTTTTTTATCCGCGACTGCAATACATTTGGCGGGAATATGATCCCATTTAATAGGCCTACAAAGCATGCTTGTGTTTATGACTATAACAAACAACGTTGAGAACAATGTTTCTCTGTTTTCTCATGAAGTATGCATACTATACTAAGGTAGTGTGGGGGGAAAAAAGCCAATGATTGTTTATAAAATTCTTTTAGGACTGAATACACCACTCTTGCCTTCACCTGCATCTCGCACAGGAAGGGGACGCTCGTTCAGTTTTCAACTCCATTCAGAATCTTAGAGTAAGTGTGCATTCACTATTTTACAGATGTTACTTTCATTTGATTTATTTACTGTATGGTAAAATATGTTTGCTATGTGGTATTTGTGTTCTTTGTTTCAATAAATTAGTTCTAGTATCAGTGAACATCACAATAATGTTAATAATGTAGTTTGTGTAAACAGCTTGTTTGCTTTTTTTATTTCAGATGTGAGAATAACAGTGCAAAAGAACCTGTTGCAAATAGAGCCAAAGCAGAGCAGGCTCATTATGCAGCTCATTATGCGGGCCTTTGTCCTCTCAGGTGTGAATCACAGCATTATGCATGATCATTCACATCTCCTCGCATATACCCTTTCTACACAAAAAGTGTCTTAGAAAATTTTAATCAATATATTTTTTTCTGTGAATGAGTGAGTAAGATGATTTTCTAGACTTCTAGACCTCTAGACTTCAAGATCCAGTTCTCAAAAGTATTGTGAACAAATGTTATGTATGTGTTTTATGGCCTTATTTCAGTGACTTAACATTTTTTGTTTTTCACTAAGCACGCATAAATGTTGTTTTCTCAAAAACACAATCACGTACAAACATGCTGCTCACATATTATTGTAGCCCAGTTTGTGCTGATTACAGTGTTATTAAACTTTACCCATTAAAATGTTTATAAGCAACTGAAAAAAAGCACAAATATCAGGGCATGTCAAAAGTTCTCCAGGGCCCCAAAACACCCTCGGACCCCAGAGAGTTAAACATGGTATGGCATGCAGATGCCGTACTGTATTAAAGCTTTAATCAGGATAAAACCGTACATTAAAAGCTAACATAAGCAGTAGCGTTTACAAATAACAGCATATCTAAAAGTATGAGACAACAACAAACAGCCCTACCATTAAAAGCCATGCTTGCACAGGTTCTGCACGATCCTCTTCAATAATAGCCTCTGCTTCTCAATCGGGCTCAAACTGATAAGCAATATAGACAACGCCGTTGTTTACAATACAACCAGAGCACATGCCGCTGAGGTGAGGGGCAGGACGATTAGACGCGCACTAGAAGTGGTTTAGCCAATCCCAACTCACTGGGCTAGCTAACTAATCAGAGCCCCATCACCTATTTCTGAGGGCGGGGCTTCATAAAAGCAGGAAATGATCTGCGCATTTCTCAGAGAAGGGACAGAGCCGTGTGGAATAAAGGTAAATTATGTGAAAAATTATGTTGTTGGTTTTTTTTTTAAACAAAGCATTAAGACATGTTAGACTGCACCCCATAAACACAACCAAGCCTAGAAAAAGCCCAGTGAACCACCAGATACAGAGAAGACTAAGGAGTTAATTAACAACTTTGGGAGAACACAGCAGCTGGAATATGCTCCAGTGTTTATTAATGGGGACAGAGTGTAGAGAGTGTCCAGTTTCAAGTTTTTGAGTACATGCATCTCAGAGGACATCACTTGGTCCACAAATATCATTGCATTGGTAAAGAACAAAACAAGCACAACAAAGACTGTTTTTCTTAAGGATATTAAGGAAAGTTTGTTTGTCTGAGCATTCTAACATATTGCATTTCTGTATGGTTTTCCAGCTGTACAGTAAATGATAAGAAAGCACTTCAGAGGGTTGTCTTGCGAGCACAGAGGATAATCGGAGTTTAAACTACCAGCATTAGAAGATATCTAGGTCACGCTGTTTAGCAAAGGCTATCAGCATCTGTAAGGACTCTACACATCCATGCCACCACATGTTTGAACCTCTGCCGTCTGGTAGGCACTATAAGACATTTTATGCTCATACTTCTGTTTGAAGAACAGTTTTATTCCCAGAGCCATTAATGCTCTGAATCAACTTAACAAACTATTTTAGAGTTGTAATAGTGACTTAATAAGTTTAGGGGGGCATTGTTTTATAGTATTGCTTATTAAGTCTGTTATGTCTAATTATACATTAGATTGTTACTTTATTTATTTATTTTTAATTGCATTTCGTGTGGATTTTCATAGGACATTTTGTTGGTGGGTCCAATGAAAGTTGTATGTATACAATAACAATAAAGAAATTCAATTCAATTCATAGTAAACATGGTAAATGCGACCGCTTGAAGAAATCAGACAAATCATAGAGACTATCACAGTCGTGTATTTATTTAGTTACATATTTTGTGTCAGTAAGTCTTGTCTCTTTATACCTGACTGTCTGATGTTCATATTTAGCTCCGCATATGTCATAAAATATATCAGTTTTGGTTTGGGAGCGACCTCTGTTTCTCTGACTAAAAATATAATGTATTGGGACTGGAGAGAGTGCTAAAGCTACTCAGGTCATATTTTTGATGGAAAAATTATAGAAATTATCATTATTTCTAAATGTGATGTATACTGACTACAATAAATACATAGAAACATATGCAGCTGAATAATTATTTTATGAAATAAGGGTAAATACCAATTTATTTATGTGTGACTAATTTTGATAAATTATAATGAATGTATCACGTATTATTGTAAAACTGGTAAAATATCTTTAGTTTTAAATATTTAAGTAAACAACAAAAAATGCAAATAAACGGCTGCTTTTATCATGTTCGTTTTGTGATCTCGCTAGTTCAAGTTTTATTTATTTATTTTTGATTTATTTAACTAATTTATTTCTGATTAGTTTTCAGATAAACCTTCTCTTTGTTGGTGAAATGATGGGGTTGCGTGACGTTGTTCCAGACAGGCATGTAAAACGCAGGTTTTAGTAAAGCACTGCGGAGCTTCTGGCCCAGCGGTGGAAAGGCAGCATGATTTTGGGCTCAGTGCAGCAGGTGTGAGGCTATTAGCCCTGGCTGGCCGGTTGAAAGCACTGGCTCACACTGGCCCGACAGTGGAAAAGCAGCTATTGCAGATGGAGCTCATATGGATACTGCTTCAGGAGGTGATGAAGTGGCCCGTTTAGTCAGTGAAGGAGCTTTGAATTCCTGGTGTTCGCAAACTTTTAGATGATTTATTAATAATTTCATCACCGTGCCCACACCACTAAACTTCCTCCTTTGTTGTGAGCGTCATTGTCCAATGGGCAAGGTTTTTGACTCCAAGAATCAAATTATCCAGAGGCTTCATATTGTACTGTAATTCTTTGAGCTCTGGTCATCCAGAAGAAAATCGGACAATAAGACTGTGTCCACCAAAGCTTTTTTTTCCCAAGGCTAGTGTTTTTTTTTTCCTATTGTTTTTAATACAGCACAGAGTTTTTTGTTTTGTTTTCAAATGGCAGCAGCGTGATGAGGCACTTGTCACGATTGCCTATGGAGAGGAGTGAGGAAAGAGAAGAACCCAGGAGAATCACAATCAACCGTCTTTTAATAATCCAAACAGGGGAACAGACAAGTAGCACAACATCGGACTTTAGACACCGGACAGAAAGCAAGTGGCAGACCACATTATAAATACAGAATTCAACGAGGTAATAAATGAGACGCACCTGGGATCAATGAACACAATCAGAACAGGAAGAACCAAATATGGGCAGAGGAGGGAGAAAACACACAAAACAGGTCCATAATCCTGACATATCGCCCCCCTCCCGGACGGCATGTCCTCGCTCCGTAGATACAACATGGGGAGGGACGGGTGGAAACTTGGGAGGAGGCTCAGGAGGAGGACAGACACCCGGAAGGGGGCCGGCATACAGAGTCCAAGGAGGTGATGAAGGAGGGAGGAGCCAAGGATGAGACAGGAGGGACTTGGAGCAGGAGGAGCCTAGCAGGACCCAGGCCACAGCCATGACGACGACCCATGGTGGATCTGACAAAGGGAGGAGCCATGGAGGAGGAAGGGCCGATGACTCCAGGGGGCCGACCAATGGCGACGGAGCAGGTGGCAGAAGAGCCCGAGGCAGAGATGGAGAGCCGATGAGCCAGGGTGGTGGGGAGGATCCGGAAGTCCAAGGCGGAGCAGATGGCTCAGGCGATCCAGAAGGCCGCGGTCAAGGAGGAGTCGAAGGGAAGGAGGAGCCTGACAGAGCCGGAGGGACGAAGGAACGAGGCGAAGCCGGAGGAGTGGAGTCCTGAGGCGATGGATGGTCGACGACAGACCAAGGCGGAGCCAGTGGGATGAGGGACACTGGCGGAGCCAGTGAACAGATGGGCCACGTCGGGTAGCTGGTGAGACTCGCGAGGACCAGGAACAGTCTGGTATGGCCCTCAAGCAATCTCTCCCCCTACTCCAGCAGGAGGAGGAGGTATTCAGGGCGGGCGAGGGCATCCATGGGGAACAACGGAAAAAAAAAACTTGCAGTAATACTGTATGTAGGTCTGGTGTTCTGTCACGATTGCCTACGGTGAGGAGCAAGGAACGAGGAGAATGCAGGAGAATCACAATGAACCGTCATTTAATAATCCAAACAGAGGAACAGACGAGTAGCACAACATCGGACGTTAGACACCGGACAGAAAGCAAGTATAAATACAGAATTCAACGAGGTAATAAATGAGACACAGCTGGGATCAATGAACACAATCAGAACGGGAACAGGAAGAACCAAATATGGGCGCATGAGGAAGAAAACACACACAAAACAGGTCCATAATCCTGACAGCACTAAGCATCTATTTCACAGTGCTGTTTTTTTTGTTTTTTCTCAGCACTGAGAGTTGAAGAATGTTTAACTTAGGGTAAAACGCAGCACTCATTACTTCTGCGGATATTCCCTATCATAGCAGCCAAAGCATCTCAACAGAAAAAAACGCTGTGCCTCTGTAGCGAACAAAGCACTCACAGCTAGGCATTTTCAGTAGATCACCTGGCGTTTTCAGCTGGCTAAAACGCTTTGGTGAACAAACGGCCTAAGGCTTGTCAGAAACAAGTTCTTGTAACAACAGCTGCACAGCCTGTGCCCATTAATTTATTATTATTTTCATCCTCCTATACACATCTATATATCTATTTTTCTGAACTAGAGTGCCCTCTATTGTCACGCTGGATTCAAATACAGGTTATGGTCAGGGTTACTAGAATAAGTTGAAATGCAAATAGTCAGAAATATGTATGAGGGGGACCATCAAAATAATGTGTTGGCAGATATTAGGCAGACAGTCAATAAATGATCTAATGACTGATAGTTTACTTATAGTTGCAAAGTTACTTATAGTCAACAGAATGTCTAAGGGGACCATCAAAATAAAGTGTTAGCGTTCCCTATTATCATTTACTGCTTGCCTTAATATGATCGGCCAGTTCTTTGGTCAGCTTGGCTGCCAGGCATTGAGTAGATGCTTTACCGTCATCCAGTAATGAACTGTGAATAAAAAAATATATAAATAACATGGATTATTTTTAATTACCTTAATATGCAAACTGTTCATGCATGTTATGTTTACAATTAAAATATTGTAAGTCATTAAGTACCTGAAATAATGGTGGTTCCTGAAGAATTTCAGTTCAGCCTCCATGGCTTTATCAAAAGGAATTCTGTCATTGATGTCACTCTGACCACGACATCGCACAATAATGTAGCCCTTGCTGAGAGGAATGACTTTGCCCTGAACAATGTTCAAAACGTCAATCTCAGCTCCTCTGTCGATGAGGTCTGGTTTTGTGAGAATTGCTATTCCACATATTTAAATATTAAAAAGTGAGAGAGGGAGAGATCAAGTTTAGAATAAGCGAAAATCATGGTATACAGTGTGAAGATATATTTTATGGAAATACAGAAATATGTTGCCAAACCTAGAGTTCTGAGTCCTTCTGGGTCTACTTTTTGCGCCATTCTTAGTGCTTCCGTTGTTGCAATGTCAACATTGCAGGGCACAACAACTAATATGATGGTTTCACTTTTTGCAATATATTTCAGTATCAAGGTTTTGATCTAAAATGATAAAGTGTTCTCTGGTTATGGAAAAGAGATTATTTAAGTCAACATGAAACATCATGAAACCCATTTTAATTCTGTGATACAGGATATCCATAAAAAATGTTGTGCAAGACTGTATCCATCAGGAAATGGTAGGATAGCGAAAAGACTAAAAGTGTTGATCTGGGATTTTCACAAATTTCAAGGACCCATCCTTCGTGTGTCTGAAAAACTACAGACAAATTTGAAGCTGAGCCAGTGGCTTGCCCCTTCTTTCAATTACTTCAGTAATCATTTATAAAGTATTATTTTACTGTAATTCTTCATTACATTTCATTAATTTTAGACCAAACATTTTTGTTTTATTTTATTTTATATTTATTTAGTTTGTTTTTGACATTGTTTTGAACTTGATTTTGCTCGGAAAATTTTAAATAGGCCTCAATAAATAAAGTAAATACAACTTTTAAGAAGTCATCCATCCATTCCATTATCCAAACCATTTTATCCTTATTAGGGTTGTGGGGAGCTGGAGCTTAACTTAGCATCTTGAGCCACGGGCAGGGAAACTCCCTGGATGGATGTCCATTCCATCACAAGGTTCACACACAGATTTTAAGAATAATTTTTACTGAATTTATCTTCCTTTGATATATAATGAGGTTAAAATGTTGAGTTTTACTTCAGCATAATCAATGACACAGTTTAACTCCATGTGGCTAAACTTATCCGCTCCCTAGGCTCAATTTACCCCGCACTGGGGACAAGTTGAGCCAAGAAACCAAGGAGCCTAATTTTTTATTATTACTTTTTTTGAAAGCAGTTTATTTTAGACCCAAAGTGATCATTCCCAAGGATACACCACATCCTGAAAATTATGTACATATTTTAGTTGGGCACATTACTGTCATGCACTCATTTTAAAGACACCACAAGCAAAAATGGCTTAAGTCATCCAACTCTCCCCTGAGACAGCCATTACTTTGAGGAAATGCCACCTACACTCACCTGATCTCCAATATCCTCAGGCTGATCATGCACAGGTACACGCGTTATACCAGGCAGATCGATCAGAGTGAGGTCACACACATCAGGAGATGAAATCTCCAAAGTGATGAGTTCATCACAGATCCCAACTGCTTTTCCAGCAAGCTTGTTTTGAGCTGTTGAATTCAAAAGTATGCAACAGATAAACACAAGTAGTTCTGTAATTTAAACTGAGTATTGTAAATCTAATAAACATTTTAGAAAGCATAATTATTATTCGTCCTACAATTCCAATGTACAGTCCAATACATTATTTGAAATGATTTTTTATTCTGTTGTACACAGATTGAATATAGGCTACCATATACAAGTTATTTTATGATGACAACATAAAATCTGTAAGAGTTTCTGTTCATACTGACCTTCTCTAACAAGCGTATCCACTTTTAACGGGTCATTAAAGGTCTCTCTGTGACCACTGTAAGAAATGATCCCCGACCATGGTCCATTTTTGAGCTTCTGCAATTTCAGCTCAAGAGGACAGCGAGTGACAATACCTTAAAAAATGGTTTCAACAAGTTATTAGGAAGTTATTGTAAGGGAGGAGTTCTCATATCTTGTTAATTTCCTCAATTTAAATGTGATGCATTGACAATGACATTTTTCCTTTTTTGTCCAGTATATATACAATATTACAGTCACAAGGTGCTGAAAGTAAAGAAAAATATCTTACCACTTCCTCGAGGTAGAGCCACCCCAGAAAGTGCCTCCAAAACAGAACTCTTTCCAGAACTCTGATCTCCCACCACCGCAATGGATGGTAGACCAATATCTTCATCAAGGCCGATCAACTTCAGAGAGTCAATCAACTCAATCAAAGGCCGAACAGACTCAATGAAGTGATTGTGGAATGCTCCATGAGTCTGTGACTCAGAAAATGAGCTTTTATAATTAAAACATCAGAAAAACAAACAGAAACATTATTTAGATCATCAGTTGGAGGCTCTACAGTGGAAAAAACGATACTTCACTGCAGTACTTAACTCAAGTAGGAGATGCTAAAAAAGTCAACATGCTAGTCTTACTGTATGTTAACTTTATTTTATTTCTTATATTTCGTTGCAAAGACCTTTGTCTTTTAAAACTTCCACACAATAATTCACAAATGCTTTTTAATATATTTTTTTTCAATTATGGATTTAAATATTTTAAGATTGAAAGCCTGAGACAAGGGTAAAATGGTTTAAAAATATATACATTAAAAAAAAA
>NW_015506331.1:251764-252724 GCF_001515645.1 Sinocyclocheilus grahami | reverse complement strand
CATTTATTTCTCCATTTTTTCACAGGCATTTGTCTTGTCCATCACAGTAAAAAACAGATCTTGAAGACATTGCCTACATTTACCTGTTCTTTTATATTTATATTTTTGTAATGCAATTTTGTAATGTAATTTTCCCCCCAGAAATAGAATAACCTAATGTGCTTATTTCCTTTTTATGTTTTTGCTTATTTATCTTTGTTTCTGTTTCAGTCAGCTGTCTCTGATGTGCTGTCTGCCTAGCAAACCTCATCCAGTGCCCCAGACTCTTGGGTACTCTCAGTTCTCTTTTTACTTCTAATTTCTGCATAAAACACATGATTACATATTTCTTATCCCACCAGCCGCCTCCTCTGTGGTGGTTAACTGAAACATAAAGTAGATGGTTCAGCAAAATTACACACTTTATGTGCAATTACATAGTTCATTTGCACATATAATCTTTACGTTATTAGGGATAAACATATTTGGCTTGCTGTCTGCTGAAGAGGGGCTTGAGGAAGTGGCTTCAACTCTAGGTTAGATGTGACACCCAAAATGGTGTATTTAGTATTAGGATGCTATGGGTTCATGCCGAATTGGCTTGTGGGTATGGAAGACCACCAAAAATAAGTAAAGAGAAAGAAAGACAGAGGTTAGGGAAAATGGTATCTGGGCTCCAGTAGGAGTACTGAGCGGGACATTGGTGTGGCTGTTTAAGCTTCGACAAATCTCACCATTGTGTTTATCGATCAAGAGTTTGAGAGGAGGTAAGGAGTTCCAGGATGTCCAGTAGGTTTGTGATGACCTGGCTTGGAAATGCCAGGGATGTAGAATGACCCAAGGTTTTTCCTGAGAGAGGGGAACTCTTAACTTTGAGAAGACTTTTTGAAGGGTGGATGGGTGTTCGGTTGCGCTGCCTCACTTGCCTTCATTGAATTAAATGTTAAGTGTGATAACATGCTCTTGATTTGTATTAGATTT
>NW_015506331.1:246943-251754 GCF_001515645.1 Sinocyclocheilus grahami | reverse complement strand
TTAAGTTGTTAAAAATTTTATTTTTCTTAATAAAAGCTGTATATTGAATATGTTTGGATGGATTGCCATTTTGTTGTCTATTAGATGTATTTATGTAGTCGTTTAATAGCGGTCTTTTTGATGACTAGTCTATTCTTGGGCTATGGTTAGACGTCTATAAAATTTTCACTGACAGCCAAAAATTTAGCCTTGTTATAGCCAAGACGTCTGGGCTGTGTTTAGACAGCTAATAGACGTCTTTTAAATGCAAAATTGCTTGCTGGGGTCTCTCTCTCCTCTACGACAGTGAGTTTGACACGCATCCGCCTCCAGTCAATTACAGAGTCTGAATGTCCGCACGGGATTGCAGGTATTCCGCATAATTTTAATAATTCTCGCGCAAATGTGGCGAGCGCTTTATTGTAACATGAGAACACAGTCATGTAATAACAGAAAACTGAATGCGAGCTCTCAAATAGGCCTAACTTATACAAATGAACTGCCTGTCCTCTCACGCCGATATTGCTTGTGTGCAATCGCGATCTCTCAGTGCTTTTAAAGTAGAAATTGTTTATCTTTGCTCATGGATTAAACCTGGTCTAAAGTTATCAACCATTTAGAATAGATCCACGCCTGACGCGATGAAAATCCTAGTGGAAATTTTATTGGCTGTAAGTGAAATAAGTCTTTCAACAATCAAAGATGGAACTTTAATTTCTTTACAATGTAAGTATGTAATGGGATATTTGTCTGATTTGTACATATAAATATCCTAGTCTGCCTAACTGCATCACTACATTGTACAGACATTAGGGTCAAAGCCATCTGATGTTACATTTATCTAAATAAATAGGCCTAACATACTGTATATGGCTCTTAAATCACTGCTTATAAAAATTCAGTGTTGTCATATTACGGATACCTCAACAGAATTGAGGTCATTTGTTTTATAATTGTATTACTGAATGTGTACTAGTCTTTTTTTGGTAAATTAAATTCAGTTTGAAATCAAATTTGAAATCAAGCTTCCTTGTGCTGTAAGCTTTTGCAACAAAGTTACCCTATTTTAAAGACACAAATACACAGAATGTGCAAATGTTTAAGATTGAGATTTTTGTAATGGTAATTGACCAATATTTATATGTATGTAAATAAAAGCCTATATTAAAATCTGTTCATCATATAAAGTGAATGTGTCTTTTTAGAAGACTTGGATTAAACCAATTTCAAAGCTTGAAATAATAAGCTTGAAATAATGATTGCCTTGAAAAAGCAAAATTGTTTTTAAATATTAAAATATCTATATGGCAGTATACAGTAGTATGTGTCAGTTTTGCCAATGGTATTGAAAAGTTGTCATGAAATCAAAAATGACCCTACTTACTTTTTAGTACACATTACTAGTCTTGTGGTGAACAATTGAACCGTGCAAGTCAATACACTGGGAAAAAAATGTCTGACGTCGTAATCTTTAATCAAAAACTGAATACTGGCTTCCACTCTGGAATGGTGTTCTGGCTCTGATGACATCAGTTTGATGGCTTGGGGAAAATCCTCTTATTAAGTCATGACATAAGGACTGCTGTTTCCGGGTCTAAGCCTCTACTCATTTCACTTAAGAATACTATCTCAACAGCCATTTATGAGCACTATTTAATTAATATTACATATTTAAGCTAAGCATTTAAAAAAAAATTGCTGTGCACACTACAGTCTCCGTGCTCACAGTATCTCAGACACTAATATTTTAGCTGAATCACTGTCAGGCCTTCTGGGATTTCAGTATGGAGATAAAGGTTAGGGTTATAATTTTTCAGTATTACATGACATCGTGGGTGTATATTAGCACAGTTTGATGTTTTCTTGGGGCATCTGGCAGAGCGTTAGGACCCAGAAGCAGTGAAGCGTAATGTCAGACGTAACAAGCAGATATTCTTAACCCTCTGGGGTCCGAGGGTTTTTTGGCGCCCTGGAAAAGTTTTGACATGCCCTGACATTTGTGCTTTTTTCAGTTGCTTACAAACATTTTAATGTCTAAAGTTGAATAACACTGTAATCAGCACAAACTGGGCTACATTAATATGTGAGCAGCATGTATGAACATGATTGTGTTTTTGAGAAAACAACGTTTATGTGTGCTTAGTGAAAAACTACAATTTTAACCACTGCTATGCAGCCGTGAATCTGCTATGAGCAAGAGGTGGAGTGGAGGTGTACCACAATAAAGCCCCACCCTTTATTCAATATTCCGTTTCACTTGGAAATACATCACAACACTGAAGTCAGTTGCAACTTCCAGTTCACGGGTATTTTGATATTTATATTTTTCAAGGTATTGAAGTTAGAAATTTCTGTATCATGACCACTAATTCACATACATTGTCAATAAGATAAAAGTGGGTTTTGTTCAAAGTAGCTATTATCCACATATATCTTTGATATGAATATTTTTTGGTAATTCATTAAATATCGGCGGGTAAAATGTAACTAGTAACTAGTACTCTGAGTAGTTTTTGAGAAGAGTACTTTGTACTTTTACTTAAGTACAGTTTTGGCACGAGTACTTTTACTTGTAATTGAGTATTATTTCAGCAATGTAACAGTACTTGTACTTAAGTACAAATTTCCAGTACTCTTTCCACCACTGGCCGCTTACTCAAGCCTGCCTCCGCTCACTCTAAGCCACCGACCTCTGCTCACTGCTCTAGTCCGCCGTGTTTGTTGTGAAAACGAAACTACTTTGTTTGGTCTTCCAAAAGAGGACACAACTAGAAATTAGTGGTTAAGTTGTATTTACAACACTGTTCCAGAACAGTTCAACCCAAATATTCCGATGTGTGCAGTGCATTTTATGGAGGACTGTTTCCTGATCCTGGGAGAGTCGACTACAATGCCAGCTGTTCTGACTCACAGATTGTAAGTAAGTTTTTTATATTTAAAGAATTTGCTATTTAATTTACGAATTAAAACTTTGTAAAAATCAACGCATTTCAGAAAGGCAGGGCATAGAGAAGAAACAGTAATGTACAGTATGTGGAAAATAATGTGTTTTTTGAACCTTAAACCTGTAAGGATGGTTTCCCTACGGTGGTTCAGGCTGTAGGATTGCCGAATGACTAAAGAAACGTTATCAGCACGATGGTATAAAACTGTACATTTCTAGTCTATTACCACCCACTGCCACTTATACCAACGACGGAAATAAGCGCAGTTAGAATAGCTAAATATGTGGGAGAGCGTTGCTATTGAGTGACTATTGTATTGCAATAGGTATCACTTTAATATTAACCTTGAATCAAGACTAGTTAGCACATAATTAATAATTGAAATGGTTTAATAACAATATTTTGTTATGGTTACACTTGAATTGGTTATAAAATAGATGAAGGATGGTAAAACATAAACAATTAATTGTACCCAGAATAAAATAAACAATTGCTGGTTTTAACACCCCCCTTCATCAGTAAGAGTATAAGCAAAATATTCAGTCACCAAATACAGAAATTCAATTGTCCAAAAACAATCATTGTTTCAACTGAAATGGACAACATACAAAGAAAACAGAAATCAAATTAGTTACATGATACAGTGGGTACAGAAAGTATTCAGACCCCCTTAAATTTTTCACTCTTTGTTATATTGCAGCCATTTGCTAAAATCATTGAAGTTATTTTTTTTCCTCATTAATGTACACACAGCACCCCATATTGACAGAAAAACACAGAATTGTTGAAATTTTTGCAGATTTATTAAAAAAGAAAAACAGAAATATCACATTGTCCTGCTGTGACACTCATATATTTAACTCGGGTGCTGTCCGTTTCTTCTGATCATCCTTGAGATGGTTCTACACATCATTTGAGTCCAGCTGTGTTTGATTATACTGATTGGACTTCATTAGGAAAGCCACAAAAGGGTCTGAATACTTAGGACCATGTGATGTTTCAGTTTTTCTTTTTTTAATAAATCTGCAAAAATGTCAACAATTCTGTGTTTTTCTGTCAATATGGGGTGCTGTGTACATTAATGAGGAAAAAAAATTAACTTGAATGATTTTAGCAAATGGCTGCAATATAACAAAGAGTGAAAAATTTAGGGGGATCTGAATACTTTCCGTACCCACTGTATATCAATGAAAAGTGAGAAATACTAATTTACATTTGAAACTTGGTGAGATGATATCTAAGTGATTAGGTATACCCAAAGAAAACAATAATTGGATGAAATTCACAATTATAATATAGTCAAGATGTACAGACTTAACATTATATGAGGCAGTATCAGACAGATGTAAATTTCACTCTGTGTGTGAAGATCAAATGGTAGTATATGTGTCTGCATTTAGCTGTGGCTATGTGTCAGTGTAATCATGCTCCAAAGGCAAGGAAGTTTTACAATTGTGATGCAAATTTGGCCCTGTTGTAACCGGGAGACAGCCTGAGAATGTGAGGTATGAGGTGTGATCTGGCTCAAAATGCTTCCATACCAATGTTTTTTGTTAGGAGCATGATAAAGTGCAAAGTTCAGAGGCATTTAATTCTGTTGTGAGGAAAGCGTTTTCATTGTTAAGGCAATTGTGAATCACACTGTGGCCACATGGCAATTCTATGCTCCTGTACATGGATCACTGCAGCTATATGGAAAATAGCAGAGTGTACTACTCAGGAGACAAACAAATTCAACATAGATACACATGCAACTTGAAATTGCTATGCAATTCCAGTAGTACAGTTATTCCAATTTTACACAAGACACAGTTAGAATGCTCAGCATCTACAACCTTAAACCTAAGTGTTTCACACACTTACAGTAAAGCAGTCATGTGTTTTTTT